>NC_080833.1:152844027-152990301 GCF_030435755.1 Ochotona princeps | reverse complement strand
GACCTTCTTGCTGAGGTCCCAGCAGTTAGAGAAGGAGGGTCCGAGAGTGACCCTCTTGCTGATGCCCCAGCAGAGAGAAAGGGGGGTCTGAGAAGGAACCTCTAGCTGAGATCCCAGCAGAGGGGGTTCGGAGGGGTAACTTCTCGCTGAGGTTCCAGCGGAGAGGGAGGGGGTGTCCCCCTGGGAACCCTCTCGCTGTGGCCCCAGCAGAGATGGAGGGATGCTTGGGAGTCCTTCTCGCTTAAGCAGCAGCAGCAGAGGGGGGCGCTGGGGGACCCTCTCGCTGAAACCCCTGCTGAGGGGGTCTCAAGAGAGTCCCTCTTGATGAGGCCCCAACAGACTGCCAGCCGATCAGGGGCCTTCAGAAAGTTCATGAAACCTTTACAGCTTACCAAAAGGCATGCATGGGATGTAAAAACAAACTTCTGCCCCAACCCCCAATAAACTTGCTCTTCATCTCATTCCCCATGAACTTTCTGAAATACTCTCACATAATAATGTTCATGCAGACATGACTGCTTAGAAACTACGATAAGGCACCTTGGTACACACTTTTCAATAATCCTTTCATGTTAGGCACAAATAAACAATGGCTGCAATGGGAAAACGTATATTCATGCCATCAGTACACACACTGTGAATACATTTCCATTTCAAATTGGTTTCCATTAGGACTGTGGAAAATTAGACACGTAGTTTACCAAGGGACTTGAGTGATATCAGTTAGTCTAAGACACTTTTCTCATAGGTGCTCGTAGCTAAGTCGTTAGGGATCTGCAAGGAGCAGGATGGCTGATGTGTTGTTTGCAGTGGTTTCCATGTTCATCCTCCGACCAGGCTGCCGGACACCTGAACGCACAGTCTCCCAGACGTCTCTGACCTCTCTAGGGGCCACCCCGCCAGACCACCCCGCCAGACCACCACCTGTTCACTCTCCCTCCTCCCATCATGGCTTGCTGGCCGCCCTGCTGTCTGAGAAGGCTGCCACTAAAGTCTAGCCCTGAATCCGATCCAGTAACAACTCACTCAGGCCCAGGAGAGTCTGGGCAGGGAGAATTTCCTAAAATGTAAAACCCGCATCATAAAGGCACTGAGGTCAGCAACCATGGCTGAGGGTCCCTGGAGCATCGCCGAGGAGGAGAGGGGCCCGAGGACCAGTCTGACCTCACACACACCTCTCACAATGACGAGTCTGTCCCCACCTTTTCCTCCTCGATTTGTGGAGGCATAGTTGATGAATATATTTATTCAAAGCATACGTGTGCTAGCTTCATATTCTACATAAAAGAGTACTTTAAAAACTTAATGGAAAGCAGAACTCAAAGCTGAGTTT
This sequence comes from Ochotona princeps, assembly GCF_030435755.1. Lineage (NCBI taxonomy): Eukaryota > Metazoa > Chordata > Mammalia > Lagomorpha > Ochotonidae > Ochotona > Ochotona princeps. The sequence continues at coordinate 152,988,968 of NC_080833.1, read as the reverse complement.
CGGAATGCAAAAATTCTGAAATTCTATACTTCAAATAGCTCGTGGACTCACAGCAAACAAACAATCATACAAACTAAAAAAAAAAAAACCTAAAATAAATAGACAAACAACAGAAAGTAGAGCTTGAAATCTGACAGGAAAGAGCTGGCATGGATTGGCTCATGCCTTGCTGGGTGGGACACAAAGATTAGTCACTCCTCACCATGGTGTTGAGGATTTTCCTGCACACCCCCCCCCAAAAAAAAAAAAAACGTTCTGCACATTAAATGTTGACAAATATCTTGTTAGAGTCACAAGCCAGTCTAGATTATCCCAAAATCTGCCAAGATCAGCAAAATTATACTTCAACACAACAAATGGCTAAATAATAAAATGAAATAGATATGAGACAGCTGAATGGTACCCTATAGCCTTTTCAAGGTATATAGCAGCCGATCCGGTCCTGTATATAAACTAAAATTGAGATGTCAATGAGCAAATCATAGGTTGTGGTTAGGACTTGTTTTTTGTTCTTTTGTTCTTTTTTTTTTTTTTTTTAAATACTGGTTACTCAAAACTATGTCAATTCCATAATATTGCAAATTGCTGTTGATGTTATATTGGGACTCTTAATTGACTGTGATGATATTATACCAGCTCTGACTTCGGACCAGAAATGGTCTCCCCAAGAAACTGTTCAACCCATCTGGACAATAAGTAGCTGGACTCCAAGCTTAATATATGTTTGCAAGGAAAGAATCTTGACTGAATTTGAACTGTAATGCTGCATCAAGGTGGAGGAATCCACCAGGGGGGAAGGAAGGGGAGGGATGGGGGGATTCCCAGAGCCTATGAAACTGTCACATAATGCTAAATATTAATTAAAAAAAAACCAAATTGCTCAAAGCAGGTGTATCCAGCCCATCCGCTACCCAGAGAACTCAGCCAAGGCTCAAAGGTGCCCCCCAGGCCGCCCCGGTGTGACTGCAGCAGGGCTGGTCTTGGTTGTGGCATCGTGGTTAGAGTTCCCACAGGCCCTTCAGACTGCTTTCCCTAAACATCTAGAGCTTAGCAGTCACAGCGATTGCTCTAATATCCTGAATGCCAGCTAGGATATTTTCAAGGAAGACCCAGAAGATGGTCAGGGCTGTGTCTACAGGGACAAGCGGGCCACCTGGCCTCAGGTTGTTGGCCTCACGGGGCTTCAGTGGGTCTGCAGTGATCAGAACGGATGTACACACATGGACTCATTCGTTTCTCATTAAAAAAAAAAATTATGTGGGGCCAGCATGGTGACACAGCAAACTAACGCAGTGCCGGCATGCCGTCTGATGTTGCTCTTGTCCCAGCTGCTCCACTTCTCTTCCAGCATTATACTTGTGGCCTGGGAAAGCAGAGCAGGATGGCCCAAAGCCCTGGGACCCTGTACCCATGTGGGAGACCTGGAAGAAGCTCCTGGCTTCAGTTCCGGTTCAGCTCTGGCCCTTGCAGCCATTTGAAGAATGAACCAACAAATGAAACCTCTTTTTCTCTCTCACATTCGCACTGAAATTCACTGTTCAAATAAAAATAAGTTGTCTAAAAACGTATGTGGGCCTGGTGCAGTAGCCTAGTGGCTAAAGTCTTTGCCTTGCACATGCCAGGATCCCATATGTACACCAGTTTGTGCCCCAGCAACCCCACTTCCCATCCAGCTCCCTGTTTGTGACCTGGGAAAGCAGTGAGGATGGCCCCAAGCGTTGGGACCCTGCACCTGTCTGGGAGACCTAGAGGAGGCTTCAGGCTCCTGGCTCTGGATTGTCTCAGCTCCGCTATTGCGACCACTTTGGGAGTGAATCAACGGACAGAAGATCTTCCTCTCTGTCTCTCCTCCTCTCTGTATATCTGACTTTGCAATAAAAACAAATAGAAATCTTTTTAAAAATCGCGTGAAGCTGGTACTGTCTGATGCATATGTACCCCCAGCAACCCCAGGACTCAACCCAGGCCAGAAACACCGCCTTCCCGTGTCTGGAAACTGCAGCCTCATCTTTAGGAGCCCTTGGCTTCTAAATACATGGGGACATTTATCCCAAGCCCAGCCGACACACACGGATGCGCCAGATCATTCTCCCCAGTTGCTGTGAGATGATTTTGAAAAAGCTCCAAAAAAAAAATTGAAATCTGAAGATATCATTATTTGGGTACAAAACAATTTTGAAAGCTACACAGAGCTTTTCTGTAATACACATTTTTTTGTCAGCTTTCTCAAAACTGCCTCATACAGTCGTTTTGAAAGCAAAAAAAAAAAAAAAAATGCGGTTGCTAACCATGAGGGAGGGCAGAGACCCGAACAACGGGGTCGGGAGAGGCACAGCCCGCGGCCACTGCTTAACATTGGCCAGCAAAATCCTTCAGTCTGGTCCTGCCAAGGCAACTGTAGGTGGGATTTCAAAGCCAATCTATTACAAGTTAATTTTTAAGTTGGTAATTCTATGTGGCCCATGAGGGATGTTATAAATATCCAAATGGCCCTTAGCAGGAAGAAACCAAAAATTTTCCCACCCTCGTTAGAACACTCAGTTCCCAAGAAATTACAGCTATCAAAATGCTAGGAGGGGATGGTGCTTGCTCTTATCTGTAATTTATGCAACAGTTTATCTTTGGAAGGGAAAAACTGCTTAGTCTTCAGGCCTCTGCAGCTACTCTGATCTTTTAACTGGAACTCCCTTGCAACCCAACTGGGCCGGTTCCGCCTGCACGTTTTATCTCGTTCTCACCAGGACCTCTCACTGGATGTGGGGTGTTAGCTGCCACGCGGGGGGATCCTGGCACGTCGCCTTCTAATCTGGACTGTTTTGACTTTACTGAACTCTCAGATGATACATCTAAAGAGAAAAACAGCACATCAGGGACTATCCCCAGCACACACACATTCCTTTGGTCTGAAATGCATCGTGTGCTATTTTTGAAAATCCCAGTTAGTATCTATCCTTGACAGCAGGAAGGAAAACCTGTCCCCTGTTCATTGCTGAGTATGGATCGTCTGCCCTATGCACCAAGCTGAAGTCCACTGCTGCTTGGAGGAGGACCCTTGGGGACAGGGCTTCCTTTAAGGAGGGAAGACACGTGTAGGGATGTACTACCTTGCCAGGTAGGGACTCACCAGGCAGTGTTCCCACCAAAGCAGGAACAGGAATTCTCAAAGCCACACGGTTGCAGGGCAGGTGCTCTGGAGTGCGCCACGTGCTGGCCAACACTGGCACTGCAGCATGGCCCTGGGGGCTCCCGGCTGCAGGTGGACACCTGGGCTCCTTGTCCCTGGCCTCTGCAGTCAGGCTCTCCTGGTCTAGCTGCTGTAGCCATCTGGGATGTAAATCAACCCATCAATAAGTCTCTCTCTGCATTTGCCTTTCCAATAAATTTTTAAATGTTTTTAAAGACTACATAGGTAACATTGAACACACTGGCTAAACTAAAGCCATCTCCAAGTTGGCCAGCACGGTGTGCTGGCAGAGTCAGGGGTATCCTCGCTTTCCTAAGAAAACACCTGTCTTCATTCCTCTGGAAATTTAAACTTTTGAAACGCGAGGAGCTCCTGAACATACTTTGGGTCCAAGTTTTGGTGAACACAAATTGGTGTCCATGGTTCACTGCTAAACTCATACTTCTGATTTAAAACAAAACCCACCACTTGAAGAGCCTTGCTCTGGGGTGCCACCTTGTGGCGCAGAGTGGTAGGACGAACGAACGTCCCTGAGGGCTGGGCTGTAAGCCACATCTTCCCAGCAGGATTTGCAGCGTGTTCCCCAGCATCGTTCATTCCTTCCTTCGCTCTACTCTTGTCTGTGAAGTACTGACCCCATGAGCAACTAGAGATGGTATCTGTCACTGACCAGCCCAGCCTGAAATATCTTTGGAACGAGCACATCTAAACCTTTACAAGTCGACCGACGGCATTTCTGTGTGATTCTGTCTAGATGCTGGCCTGCGTTTTGAATCAGCCCAAAGGTCTTCATCCATTGCTAGGGTTCCCTGCTTTTCTTATTCCTTACTCAGCATACAGTCAGTGAAGGCCTCTACCTACAGGCTCTGGACCAGGCACTCAGAGCCCTGCTGAACGAAGAGCTAGCCGCCTGCCTCCTGCACGGTTCTAGAGGCCTCTCCAGCCACACAGATGCAGGAGCCCAGCACAGTGGCTTAGCAAGCTAGCCCTATGCTTGTAGTGCCAGCATTCCATATGGGCATTGGTTCAAGCCCCAGGTGCTCCACTTCTGGTCCAATGTCCTGCCTGAGGCCTAGGGAAGCAGAGGAGGATGGCCCAAGTTCTTGGGACCCTAACCCATGGGGGAGACCCAAAAGAAGCTCTTGGCTCTTGGCTGCAGATCGCTTCAACTCTGGAAATTGCAGCCATTTAGGAAATGAACAGCAGATGGAAGATTTTTCTCTGCTCCTCCTTCTCTCTCTGTAAACCTGTCTCTCATGTAAAAAAGTAAATAAATCTATGACTATTTTAAATTATAAAATTACCCTATTTTCTTGCAGTCCTCAGAATACAGCATGCAAACTTTAAACACTTAAGCACACGATGAATTTTGATTGAGGGCAATGTTAGGAATCTGTAAAACACTTGAAATGCCTCAAAGGCTGCGGTTTTGTTTTTCTGAAGAAAATTCCCTAAGTTTATCCTTTGGGGAAAAGTGTAGCTTCCTTATTCCCCGAGACAGAGCCAAGGCAGGAGCTGGCTCAAGGACATGAAAGCGCAGTGTTCCATTGCACCTGCACAGCCATCCCCAAAATACACCCAGGGGAGACACAGTCATTGCTAATACTTTTCTGAAAGAGACCATGAGCTTACCTACTTTTCTCACAAAAAAATGTACAGCCCAAGAAATGAGATCTTTGAGAAAGGGGCTCTAATTTGTCTCAGAAGTGAAAGAGAAAAAAAAATATTTTTTCCAAAGACAAACCAAGAGGCCTCATCGACCCTGGGACCAGTCCTACTACCAAACTCTACAGGGAGGCCTACGCTGAAAGGCTCAGAGGCTAAATCCTCACTTTGCATACGCCATGATCCCACAGGGGCGCTGGTTCTAATCCCGGTAGCTCCACTTCCCATCCAGCTCCCTGCTTAGTGGCCTGGGAAAGCAGTCGAGGACAGTGCAAAGCCTTGGTACCCTGCACCCACGTGGGAGACTCAGAAAAGCCCCTGGCTCCTGGCTTCAGATTGGCTCAGCTCCACCCATTGCAGCTACTTTGGGAATGACCAGAGGGTGAAAGATTGTTCTCTCTGTCTCTCATCCTCCCTGTAAACCTGCCTTTCCAATAAAAAATAAATCTTTAAAAATAAAAATATAACCACCATGAAAACACAGGCTGGTACCAAATTCCCTAACAGAACAGATGCACCAAACAAAAGTGGGAGAGAGCCCAGGCTTCGCACACAGAAAGCTCCCAGAGTGCAAGGGTGAAGGACAGGAGAAGCAGAAAAGAACATTTAAATCAGCCACCGAAACAGCAGGGATTTGTTTTTGTCTACCAGCATTAACCTTGAATGTAATAGGTTGTTTCCCAGTTGAAACATACAGGTAGACCAAATCATTTTAAAAATCAAATAAAATTAAAAATAAAAAAAGACTCAATGCCCTGCACAGATCCCTAGGCATTGATACAAGGTTTAAAGCAAACTGACCTTCTAGCCACTCAGAGAGCTTTTCATCTGGCAGGTGGAAGACACCGTTTTCCTTCAGCACACGTAGGGGGACGAATGTTTTCTAGGCTGGGACAGGCCACAGAGTCTCAGCACATTTTGAGAAACTGAAATCATACCATGTATCTTCTCAGATGACAGAGGAATAACACTAGAAATCAACATCAAGAAACATGGAAAACTGAGAAATGGGACAGCATGCACCTGCGCGACCAATGGGCCATCCAATAAATTGAGAAGTAAACAAAAATTCCTTGGAAGCAGGAAGTTTATCACAGTAAACGCACAAAATAACTGGAAAGAGGTTAAACTAATGATGCAGGGGTGAGAAAAGCAAAAACAAGCTGTAGGAGAAAAGCAACTGGAGATGAGAAAGGCACCGCTACCACGGATACCACACATCCACAAGGATCCTAAGAAACGGTTGTGAACAACATGCTCATCAATTGGAAAACCTGGAGGGAATGGAAGAATTCCTGGATAAACAAAACCTATGCAAAATAAATCAATATGTAGAGTATCCAGAAAGACCCATCACAAGTGACAGTGAGAAATTTCAGAGTTCCAGGGCCTGAAGGTTTCATAACAGAATTCTACAAACTAGTTAAAACAGCACTATCTCTAACACTCCTCCAACTATTCCAAAATGCTGAGGAGTTCAGAACTCTCAAACTCCTTTCATGAGGGCCAAGTTACTCTGATGCCAAACTCAAACAAAGCTACAACACCGACAGGAGACTGCACACCAGGATCGTTCATGAGCCTGCTCAAGCCAACAGTGACACCAGACACCCAACACTGCATTAAGATCATACGTCGTAACCGAGTGGAATTTATCCCAGTGTGGCTCAATATTTACACATCAGTTAATAATCACATCAATCAAATCAACAAAAGCTGTGAGACCTCAACAGAGCAGAAAAGCTCTTGCAATTCAGTGTCTCTTTGTGATAAAAACTCACCAAAAAATTAGGTAAAGAAGCAACCTTCAAAACTGTAACAAAGATGGTATATGACACACACACAGCCAAAACTACATTGAATCGGACAAAACTCAAAAACATTTCCCTTCAAATTTAGAAAAACAGGATGTCCATTTTCCACACTCTAATAATGCTGCAAGAGTTAAAGCAACTAGGAAAGAAAAACAGAAAAAGAACATTGAAATTGGAAAGGAAGAAATAGTGTTTATAGATGACATGACTTGCATACAGAAGAGCCTAAACACTCCATGACAAGTTAGTTGATCAACCCATTCAGTTGATTCATAAGTTAGAAAATCAACATGCAAAAACAATAGTGTTTTAATATACCAACAGTGATTTTAGGAAAAAATCAAGAAACAATCCCATTCACAATAACTAAAAACTTTAAATACCTAGGAGTACATGTTTTTAAAGATTTATTATTGGGCCCGGTGGCATGGCCTAGCGGCTAAAGTCCTCACCCTGACCACGTCAGGATCCCATATGGCCGCTGGTTCTAATCCCAGCAGCTCCGCTTCCCATCCAGCTCCCTGCTTGTGGCCTGGGAAAGCAGTCGAGGATGGCCCAAAGTCTTGGGACCCTGCACCCACATGGGAGACCTGGAGGAGGTTCTAGGCTCCTGGCTTCGGATTGGCGCACACCAGCACTGGCCGTTGCGGTCACTTGGGGAGTGAACCATCGGATGGAGGATCTTCCTGTCTCTCCTCCTCTATGTGTATCTGACTTTCCAATAAAAAATAAATAAATCTTAAAAATATTTATTTATTTACCTGAAAGGTAGAGTTACAAAGAGAGACAGACAGACAGACAGACAGAGAGATTAATCTTCCATCCACAGGCTCACTTCTCACATGGCTGCAGAGGCCAAGGCTGGGCCAAGCTGAAGCCAAGTACTTCTTCTACATCACGTGGGTGCAGGGTCCCAAGGACTTGGGCCATCTTCTGTTGCCTTCCCAGGCTATTCCCAGGGAGCTGGGTCAGAAGTAAAGCAGCTGCAACTTGAACTGGTGCCCACATAGAATCTTGGAGTCACAGGCAGTGACTTAATCAGCAATGCCACAATGCCAGTCCCAGGAGTAACTTCACCCCAAAATGTGAAAGATCTCTACAATGGAAATTATAAAACAATGATGGAAGAAATAACCAAGACACACACACACACACACACACACACACACGCACAAATGTGTATGGAAGAATAAATGTCATTAGAGTATCCATACAACTCAAAGAAATCTAGATTCAGCAAGTCTCTATCAATATACCAAGGACATTCTATACAGAATTAGAAAAACACAATTCTAGAATTCATATGAAATTGAAATATCCCAAAATAACCAAACAAATACAAAGCATCCCCCTCTTTTTCCTCCTCCACAAATCAAGCAGGTGTATCATAATACCCTATTTCAAACAGCACTACAAAGCTACAGTAATTAAATCAGTATGGTACTGACATACAAACACATAAGTCAACCAAAAAGGGAACTCAGAAATAAACTCACATATATGTAGTCCACTGACTGCTGACAAAGTGCCAAGAACATACATTACAGAAATGGTGGTCTTTCCAATAAATGGTGCTAACACAAGGAACGCAGAATGAGAGTCCTGCCTCTCTTCATGTACTCAAACCAAAGTCCTAAATCTAAGCCCTGAACTATGAAAGCATTAGGAAAAAAAATGTAGGTGAAAAACACAAATATTTGGCTAGACAATGATTCCTTGGATAAGACCCCTTTAAAGCATGGGCAACAAGAGCAAAACTAGGGTCTGCACGGTATCCTAGCGGCTAAAGTCCTTGCCTTGCACGTGGTGGGATTCCATGTGGGCTCTCTGGTTCATGTCCCAGCAACCCCGCTTCCCATCCAGCTCCCTGTTCATGGCCTGGGGAAGCAGTCAAGGTCGGCTCAAAGCCTTGGGACCATGCACCCGCGTGGGCGACCTGGAAGATACTTCAGACTAGCTCAGCCAGGGCAGGGTGTGGAATGTACCTAGTTGGGCTAGACTGCAACACCCACCAACAAGAGCTGAGACTGCAGGTAGGCCACACTAGGTTGGGTTGAAGCACCTGCCAGCATGCACAAGATCCAGGACTAAGAAAGGTTCTGGTAGGAGAACTTTGGGGACTCCTTTGTTGGGCTGTAGCTATCACTGGGGAGTGACAAGAGCCAGAGCTGGGGGTGGATTGGGCTGAGCAAGCCTGCAGCATCCTTTGGCATGCATGTGGGCTGGGTTTGGCGGCAGAGCAGACTGGGCTATGCTCCAGCATCCACTGGCACTTGCAAGAACCTGAATGGCTGTGGGATGGGCCATGCTAGGCTACAATACCCACCATTCAGTGCCGGGACCAGCAGCCAGCTCTATCAAGTGGGGCCGCAGCAGCCCCCACACATGTGAGATTAAGATCTGGGGATACAAAATAGGTCTGATGGGAATTGAAGAACTCCTCTGCTACGGTGCAACTCCTAGTAGTTAGTGTGAAAGCCAGAGCTAGGGGCAGGCCAGACTGGGCCAGTCCACGACATATACTGGCACAAACGAGAGTCAAGATGGGGCTCAGGCGCAGCCAGGTTGAAACATAACAGCCCCCAGTTCATATGCGGGTTGGGAGTGGGCCAGGCCAGGCCGGACTAAGCTGCCACACCACTGACAAGTGCTGGGACTGGGCACAAGCCATAACAGGCTCAATTGTAGTAACCACTGGCAAGTATAAGATCTGTGTCTGGGAGTGGATCTGGCAGGGAAACTGTGGGTACTCCTCTGCTAGGCTGCAGCTCTCACTGGTGAGGACAATGGCAGGGCTGTTGGAAGACCAATCTGGGCAAGGTGGTAGCACCCACTGGCATGTGTGTGGGCTAGGTCTGGGGTGAATCGGGCTGAGCTAACATGTAGCACCCATGAGTGTGCTCAAGAGCCAGATGGGATGCAGGACAGACCAGGCTAGGCTGCAGCACAAGCCAGCAACACACAAAAACCGGGATTGGAGACAGGCCTGGTGAGGTTTTTGGAGGTTGCCCCAACTAGGCCATGGCACCTGCTGAGGTACAGGAGACTGGGCCTGTGGCAGGCTTAGCTGGGCTGGGTTAGGCTGTAGCATGTGTCAGTTTGCATGAGAGATGGGGCTGTGTAGCACTGACCAGGTAGATGCATTCACTAGCATGTGTGTTGGCTTGTGCATGAGACAGGCCACGTCTGACCCTGGATCATCAAAGGACCGTCTGCAATTCCTGGGTGCTGATGGAGTTTGACAGCAAGGAATGGTACTTCCCCCCTCCTCCCCTGCTGACACAGGAAGAAAAAAACATTAAAAGATATGTCCCACTCACACTCCTCCATACCTGAACCCTCCCACCCTAATCAGAGGCCCACTTGGGCATCCCTTTTGACTGTATGAACAATAGTAAATAGGAAATTTAAAATTAAAAAAAAAGAAAACTCACCAGTCTTTTTTATTGGCAAGGTTACTAAGAGACTGTGGGCAAATGAAACTCATAAAACTAGATATTAGTGTGCAAAAATTTAAATGAGCCTCTTTCACTGAAAAAAAAATCAATGCAAACTGAATTAAAAAATAGTTGGAAGCTACTGAACCATTACACTCTTAAAAATAATGGGGGCTTGGCACAGCAGCCTAGTTGGCATGGCAGCCTAGTGGCTAACTCCTCTCCTTGTAAGCATCAGGATCCTATATGGGCACCAGTTCATGTCCCAGCTGCTCCACTTCCCATCCAGCTCCCTGCTTGTGGCCTGGGAAAGCAGTCGAGGATGGCCCAAAGCTTTGGGACCCTGCACCCGCGCGGGGGACCTGGAAGAAGCTCCTGGCTCCTGGCTCCTGGCTGCAGATCAGCTCAGCTCCAGTCATTACAGCCACTTGGGGAGTATACTGCCAGATGGAAGATTCTTCTGTCTTTCCTTCTCTCTGTAAATCTGACTTTCTAATAAAAATAAATAAGTCTTTTTTCAAAAGAAGAGAAAAGTAAGATAAATATTTCCTGTTACTGTGCATGGGAAGGCAGAAGAGTGGCTCCAATGCTTGGGCCCCTGCTCCCATGTGCGAGTGCTGGGTGAGGTTCTTGGCTTCAGCCTGGCCTGGTCCTGGCCGGTGTGGTCATTTGACGAGTGACCCAGAAAATAGAAAGATGCTTTTTCTCTGACTCTCCCCATCTCCCTGTAACTCTTTCAACACAGCAAATAACTAAGTAAGTTAATCTTTTTAAAAAGGAAACAAATCTAAAAAGACATTTTTCAAAGAAAGACAATCAAATGCCAACGGGTATATCGACAATACTCTCAACACTGTTAATAACCAGGGAAATGCAGACACCACGGCATGTCACTGCATCCAGTTAGCATGGCCAGCATCGAACAGAGAAAAGGCAGCGAGGATAGGTGAGAAGGCGGAGAAAAGGAAACCTCGGGTTTATGGTTGGGAGTGTGAGTCAGCACAGCCATCGGCGGAAACCAGGCCAGATACTCCCCAGATTAGAACTCGAACTATCTGCGGGGAATGAGACATCACACAGTATTTCACACATATGTGTAATTTTTGTTATTATATATATATATACACATATAATTTTATTTATTAGTTAAAAGTTTAAAAAACTTTTAAAGACATTTAAGATAACAGATGGAAGATGGCTCCCTCTAACCAAGCCTTTCAAATAGACAAATCTTAAACACACACACAAAGGAATGCCTAGGTGTTATACTCGTTCATTACATTAATATGTTAACATTGTAGCTAGATGTTATCATATAAAGGTGGCTGTATGATGTCACCTGGAAACTTGCCTACCACTGTAACTATGAGAAAATAAGAAAAACTGCCTAGGATATTTCTTACAAACTGTAAGTGACCTGCAGATGTGGGGATGAGAACCCCCTCTGGCAGCAGGTCACCAGGAGTGGCTGGGCAGGAGAGGGCTGGATGGGAGCCAGGTCCCAGGCTGTCCCTTCTGTGGCCCCTGTGGGGCTGGCGACGGGCCAGAGCCCCAGTTTCTCCCTTTGACTTCACGGACCCTTTGGAGCTGGCAAGGTAACTCGCCCTGCTCACCTTGAGGCCTGGCAGCAGTGCCCTGCAAAGCGTTTGTGTCTGCTGTGATCTGAGTACCAGTCTGGATGAATTTCACTTCATTCTGGGAGAAACAGTGTATTCTCTCACCTCTGTCTTCCAGGTTCTGCAGCTTATGTTTGACACTCACATTGTCCACTAGCGACTCTCGGTTCCCAACCTTAAAGACAAATAAAACACAGCTGACTGAGAAATATATGAACATACTTTTGTAACTGATATGTAAATGTTATATAATTACACACATATACATATATATGTGGTAATGCATGTGTGTATGTATACATATGTGTGTAACAAATGTAGTAGTCCCTTAAACATAACAAGCTCATGTTATGTGAATACATTAATTCTGGAGAAAGAACAGATGAATAGCCAACCACAAAGTAGCATCTTAGAAGTGTGATTGTGGGGTCTTGGGTGAGGCTGCCACCGGAGACGCCCACATGCTATATTACAGTGCCTGGTTGGGGTTCTTGCCACTCCACTTCTGATCCAGTTTCCAGGAATATGCATTTTGGGAGGCAGCAGATGATGGGTTAAGTACTTCAGTTCCTGCTACCCAACTGGGAAGCCAGGATGGAGGTCTAGGCTCCTGGCTTTGCCCTGGCCATTGTGAAATATGGGAGAGTGAATCACTCTCACTGTGAGCTCACTCACTCTCCACTTTTCAAACACATGACATTTTTGTAAAGGTACCTTGGAGGCGTTTTCTTCAGCCTCTGAGCACTCCCTGGAAGAGAACCCACTCAGCAGCCGGGGACTTGCATATTCTGCATGTGAGGAAGAGGAGGTTCCAGTGAACAAACACACCAGCAATGAGGCAGTCACATCACACTACTGCTCTCCATAGTAAACCCAGTTCCTTAAAACTGGACATAGTGCTAAATATAATCCCAATGTTGCATTTTCAAGATGTTTGTTTCTTAGATTCGTAGTTCTGTAGACAAAACAGTCAATCACCTTGATGCACTAACTCAACAATGTTGGTAGCTATCCATCTGGGTAAGGTCACCCCATGAGTCTTCTCTTTTCTCCCCAAGGACCCCCTCCATATTTCCTCTGACTCGTGTGTGTGAGACATGATTTGACACATGTGTGCTGTGTGAGAGTTGTCATATTAACACCGAGGTCAACATCCACGCTGTGTCTCATATCCCTACCACTTGTTCCCTCTCCACCTGCTCACTCAGCGAGGGGTGTGTAGTTGCTTTTCACATCCTATTAAGAATGTGACAATGCCCATAGGAACGTAGACATCTTTCTGATATACCATTTCCCTTGGATGGAATCTCACAAGGGAGACTGTCATATTGTCCCATTTTTAATTTTTTGACAAACTCCTGTAACTTTTCCCTCTGTTGGCTGCACTGATGTGTATCCCACCGACAGACACCATCCCATCCAACACTTCTGCTCGTCCTTCTGCACTAATCACCAAGCAGACGTGAAGTTACGGCTCATTGTGCTTCTAATTTCATTCCCTGGTGTTGAGTGCCTTTTCACATTCCTGTAAGCTGTCTGTATGCTTTCCTTAGTCAACTGTCTATTCAAATCCTTTGACCATTTTGTGTAAATTAGGTTACTTGGACTTTTTGTCTGTTTTGCTGTTGAGTTGTATGAGTTGTGTATTTTTAACACTATATCTTATATATTATCCTTATATACTCATCATATACCTCAGATATATGATGTAAAAATATTTTCCCTAGGATCACCACTGTGGGAGGGCTAAGCAGTGCCACCATCCAGTATGGGCAACAGTTCAAGTCCTTACTGTTCCATTTCCCATACAGTTTCCTGCTAACATGCCTGGGAAAGCAGCAGCAAATGGCTTGAGTGCTTGGCCTCTGTGTCCATACAGGAGACCTGGAGGAAGTCCCAGGCTCCCGCATCAGCACGGCACAGCCCCAGCTGTTGTGGCCATGTGGGGAATAAACCAGCAAATGGAAGGTCTTGCCCTCAATCTCCTTTCTAATACTGCCTTTCCAATAAATAAATTCATCTTCAGGAAGAAGAAAATATTTTCCTATTCTGTAGGCTGCCTTTTCATTTTGTTCATGGTTTCCTTTGCTATGTGAAGACTGTTCAGCTTGCAGTACCTGTTCATTTTTACTCTGTTGCCTGTGGTTTTGGTGTTATATTCAAAACAAAGCAAAACAAAACACTACCAAGAATACTAAGTACCAGAACAGTGGGGAAAAAAAAAACAGAGAATATCAAGGACCTATTTCCACATTTTTTATTGGAATCTTTATGGGTCCTAATCTTTTTTTAAGGTTTATTTATTTTTATTACAAAGTCAGATATACAGAGAGGAGGAGAGACAGAAAAGATCTTCCATCCATTGATTCACTCAACAAGTGACCGCAATGGCCGGTGCTGCGCTGATCCATAGCCAGGAACCAGGAACTTACTCTAGGCCTCCCACACAGTGCAGGGTCCCAAGGCTTTGGGCTGTCCTCAACTGCTTTCCCAGGCCACAAGCAGGGAGCTGGACGGGAAGTGGGGCTGCTGGGACTAGAACCGGCACCCATATGGGATCCCGGCACATTCAAGGCGAGGACTTTAGCCACTCGGCCACCACACCAGGCCCTACCGGTCCTAATCTTACATTTATATTTTTAGTCCATTTTGAGTCTGTCTCCACATATAGCGTAACATGTCCCCAATTTCATTTTTTAACATACATGTGAATATCATGTTCTCTCAACACCATCTCATAAAGAAACTTTTTCCCCCATTGTATATATCTTTTTAAGATTTATTCATTTTTACTGGAAAGTCAGATATACAGAGAGGAGGAGAGAAAGAGAGGAAGATTCTCTGTCCGATGATTCAGTTCCCAAGTGGCTGCAATGGCCAGAGCTGAGCCAGTCTGAAGCCAGGAGCCAGGAGCTCCTCTGGGTCTCCCACATGAGAGCAGGGTCCCAAGGCTTTGGGCCATCCTTGGCTGTGCCCCCAGGCCACAAGCAGGGTGCTGGATGGGAGGTGGGCCCACTGGAACCACAGCCAGCACATACATGGGATCCAGACACGTCCAAGGTGAGGACCCCAGTCGCTAGGCCACCACGCTGGGCCCCTCATTGTATATTCTTAACATTTTTCAACAATCAGTTGGATCATGCTGTATGTTTTTTTTTTTTTTTAAGACTTCTTTCTTTTACTTGAAGTCAAAATTACACAGAAGAGACTGAGATCACCCATCCACTAGTTTACTTCCCAAATGACTGCAACAGCCAGAGCTGGGCTGGTCTAAAGTTGGGGGCCAGGAGCTTCTTCCCAATCTCCCACGTGGGTACAGAAACTCAAGCACTTGAGCCATCCTCCCCACCTTCTCAGGTCATTAGCAGGGAGCTGGATCAGAAACGGAGCAGGCAGGACTAGAACCGGCACCCACAGGGTCTGTGGGTGCCACAGGCGGAAGCTTAGCTTGCAACACCACCCTGGTGGCCGCTATACTTTGCTTTCTGAGGTGTCAGTCTGTTCCAGGGGTCTGATGCGCCTCTGTTCCATCACCATAGCTTTCAAATACAGCCTGAAGCCAAGCAGCTTTGCCCTTCTCTGTCAAGACTGCTTTGGTTACTGGGGGATTTGAGGTCCTACACACATTGAAGGATTGATTTTTTTTAACTCTGTGAAAACTGACAGACATTTTATCAAATGGGAATGCAGATATCTTTCTGATATACCATTTCCCTTGGATGGAACTCAGAAGGGAGACTGTCATATTGTCCTATTTTTAATTTTTGGGAGGCATGGCCATCTTAACAACATTAACAATATTAACTCCTTATTCAACTTATTTCATTACTATCCCATGGTTTTGGTATCCAGCTCTCTCCTCTCTTTGGATTTATTGCTACTTTTAATTCTTTTGGATTCGATTTTTAAAAGATATATTTATATTCATTGGAAAGGCAGATTTATAGAGAAGGTGAGACAGAGAGAAAGATCTTTCAGAAAGTTTGCTGGTTCATTCCACAAGTGGTCACGATGGCTAGAGCTGAGCTGATCTGAAGCCAGGAATCCGGAACCTCTTTCTCTGGGTCTCCCATGCGGGTGCAAGGTCCCAAGGCTTTGGGCCATCCTCAACTGCTTTCCCAGGCCACAAGCAGGGAGCTGGATGGGAAGTGGAGCAGCCAGTATACAAACTGGTGCCCATATGAGATCTCAGTGCACACAGGGCGAGAATTCAGCCACTAGGCTATTGTGCTGGGCCCTCGCTTCTATTTTAATGGGATGGTTTTCTTGATTTTTCAGATGGTTCACTTTTAAATCATGTAGAAGCACAGGTTTTTGCACTTTGATTTTCCACCCTGAAACTTTACTGAGTTGATGTGATTAGTTCTCACAGAGTCAGGGGAGTCTGTTTCCCATATATTGATCATCTCACCCAAACAGTGGAAACTTCACTTCTTTCTTTTTGATTTGGAAGCTTTCCTTCCCTGTCTGCTTGCTCTGTCTGGGACTTCTACTACTGTTACAAAGGGGAGAGGACAACGCTGTCTTGCTCCTGATGTTAGAAGAACAGTTTTCAACTTCTCACCTCTGACTATGTTGTTAGCTGTGGACCCAATGCTATTAGTTTTCATTGTGTTGAAGTACAATCCATAAATACCTAATTTGTTGAGGGTTTACATCAGAAAGTTATTTTGAATCTTGTCAAATACTTTTTTATGTATTTATCTTTCTTTGTAAAGGCAGATTAAATTTATAGAGAGAAGGAGAAACAGAGAAAGATCTTCCACCTGCTGGCTTACTTCCCAAGTGGCTGCAATGGTTGGAGCTGAGCCAATCTAAAGCCAGGAGCCAGGAGCTCCTCCTAGGTCTCCCACATGGGTGCAGGGTCCCAAGGCCTTTGGCCATCCTCTACTGCTGTCCCAGACCACAGGCAGGGAGCTAGAAGGAAAGCAGGGACAGCTGGGACATGAACCAGCCCATTACGGGATTCTGGGGATTACAAGGCGAGGATCTATCCAGCTAAGCCATCATGCAAGGCACATCAAATTCCATTTTATATGTCTGTCAAATCAATGGTCAAGGATGACATATTACTACTACTTTAATAATCTGTGGATATTTTAAAATTTTATTATATATATAAGTGAAATGGGTAACTTTTTTTGATTGTTGTTCCTAACCCTTGCCTGAATTCCCACTGAACTCATGTTTCCATTTGAGTTCCTTGTTTAGTGGACCATTGAGCCTTTGCTCACAATGTAAACTGAAAAGATGTTATCTGGAGAATGAAGAAAGGAAGGGAGCAAGGGAGAAAGAGAAGGGAAGCATTAGTAGATTGTTAAACACGAATCTACACTGTATCAACACCGCATTAACACGGTGGGGGAGGGATGTTCCAGAATTTCAGAAAGTATATTAAAACACAAAACCTCCACAACGTTTTTGTGGAGATAATCACATCTTCACACATTCCTCAATAGATAGCAAAAGAAAATTGCTTTATTTACCACAGAGTGTCTTTACTGGAAAATATGTCAACAGGAAGTCACGAACCTGGTTTCTGGGAGAAATCTTCAGGAATTAAGGTGGCAGGACTCCCCGGCAACTCTGGTTCAGCGATCTCTGGGCGTGTGGCCTTCCTCTGCCTGGACGTGTCCTGTGGTGGTGTGAGAAGTTCAGCCAATCCAGACACATTTAAAACATCATAAAAAAACAAATCCTCTAAGACACTGAAGAAGTGGAATTATTGGATGCTTAAGCATTTAAAAATCGGTGTTTCAGTTTCAGTTGATCACTGTTTTTTTTTTTTTTTTTTTTTTTAATTATTTATTATTTAACTTCAGTAATTACATTGTATTATGTGACACAGTTACATAGATACTTGGGTTCTCCCCACCCCTCCCCAAACCCTCCCACCATGGTGGATTCCTCCACCTTATTGCATAACCACAGCTCAAGTTCAGTTGAGATTTCCCCATTGCAAGCGTATACCAAACATAGAGTCCAGCATCTTATTGTCCAGTCAAGTTCAACGGTTTCTTAGGTATACCCTCTCTGGTCTGATGACAGAGCCAGAAGAGTATCATCCCAGTCAATTGAAAGCTCCAACATACCATCAGCAAAAATTTACATCATTATGGAATTAATTGACATAGTAATGAGTAACCAATATGTTAAAAGTAAATGCGGGTTCCCAGCCACCTTCTGTGACCACCTCACCTATACTTCAATTTTAGTTTATACACAACATATAACATTCAAAACATAACATGTTATACATAACATCATATCATCTTAAATTAAGGCAAACATGTGGTATTTAACCTTTTGTGATTGGCTCATTTCCCTTAGCATTATGGTTTCCAGTTTGGCCCATTTGGCCACAAAGAACTGCATTTTGTTTTTTTTAATAGCTGAGTAGTATTCCATGGAGTAGATGAACCATAGCTTTCTTATCCAATCCTCTTTTGATGGGCATTTTGGTTGTTTCCATGTTTTTGCAATTACTGATTGTGCTGCTATGAACATAGGAGTACATGTTGGTTTCTCATAGAACAAGTGTTCTGGATATATTCCTAGGAGTGCTATTGCTGGATCATACGGTATGTTGAATTTGAGTTGTTTGAATATTCTCCATACTGATTTCCATAGAGGCTGTACCAGCCTGCAGCCCCACCAGCAGTGGAGTAGGGTTCCCTTTTCCCCGCAACCTCGCCAACAAGTGTTGTTGGTGCTTTTATTCATGTGGGCCAGTCTTACTGGCGTTAGGTGGTACCTCATTGATGTTTTAATTTGGATTTCGCTTATTGCCAGGGAACTTGAGCATTTTTTCATATGTTTATTTGCCATTTGGGTTTGTTCCTTTGTGAAGTGTCTGCCCATTTCCCGTGCCCATTTCTTGAGTGGGTTGTTTGTTTTGACATTTTGGTTGTTTTGTAGCTCTTTGTATATTCTGGATATTAGCCCTCTATCACCTATGTCGTGTGCGAAGATCTTCTCCCATTCTGTGGGTTGCCTTTTTACTTTGTTGATTGTTTCTCTAGCTGTACAGAAGCTTCTTAGTTTGATGAGGTCCCAATTGTTTATTTTGGTCTTGATTTCTACTGCATCTGGAGTCTTTTTTAGGAAGTGAGGGCCTACCCCTAAGTGTTCCAGTGTGTTTCCAACATTTTCTTCCAAAAGTTTGAAGGTTTATGGATGTAGGTTTAGATCTGTTATCCATTTAGATCTGATCTTAGTGTATGGTGAGAGATGTGGATCTATTTTTTTGTTTCTGCAGGCTATCAACCAGTTGTCCCAGCAGCATTTATTGAACAGACCTTCCCATTTGCCTGGGTTGTCGTTTGTCTTTTTGTCAAAGATTATTTGGCTGTATCTGTGGGGGTTTCCTTCTGGCGTTTCTATTCTGCTCTACAGACCTATCTCTTTGATGAACATTGATGCTAAGATTCTCAACAAAATCCTAGCCAACAGAATTCAAAAACACATCAGACAGATCATTCATCCAGATCAAGTAGGATTCATCCCTGGAATGCAGGGATGGTTCAACATTCGAAAATCTATAAATGTGATACACCACATCCAAAAACTGAAAAACAAGAATCACATGATAGTATCAATAGATGCGGAAAAAGCTTTCGACAAAATCCAACATCACTTCCTACTAAAAACCCTAACCAAGGTAGGCATAGATGGAAAAATCCACAACATAATTAAAGCAATATATGAAAAACCCAACGCCAGCATCATACTGAATGGAGAAAAGCTGGAACCCTTCCCATTGAGATCTGGAACAAGACAGGGATGTCCACTTTCTCCACTACTATTCAACATAGTCCTAGAGGTACTCGCTGAGGCCATAAGACAAGAAAAAGAAATCAGAGGAATCCAAATGGGAAACGAAGAAGTCAAGCTCTCACTATACGCAGATGATATGATTCTTTATGTAGAAGAGCCAAGAGACTCAATACAGAGACTGCTAGAACTTGTACGAGAGTTTGGTAGAGTGGCAGGGTACAAAATTAATGAACAAAAATCAACAGCCATAGTGTATGCAAACAGCCCCAAGATGGAAAAAGACTTAACCAGCAAGATACCATTCAAAATAACAGAGAAAAGTATGAAATATCTGGGAATACATCTAACCAAAAATGTAGAAGACTTATTTGAAGAAAACTACAATCTGCTTAAAAAAGAAATTGAACAAGACCTCAAAAGATGGAGTAATATCCCATGCTCCTGGATAGGTAAAATCAATATCATTAAAATGTCTATACTGCCAAAAGCAATATATACATTCAACGCAATCCCAATCAAATTGCCCAAAATATTCTTCATGGAACTGGAAACAATGATCCAAAGGTTCATCTGGAAGCACAAAAAACCACGGATAGCTAGAACTATCCTGAAGAACAGGAAGTTAGCAGGGGGAATCACAGTTCCGGACCTCTGGACATACTATAGGGCAGTGGTTATCAAAACAGCGTGGTACTGGCACAAAGATAGAGAGGAAGATCAATGGAGCAGTTGATCACTGTTAACCAGCAGTTCTCAAAGTATGACGATGCAACACCTTATAACTTGATAGAAATGCAAACTCACAATCTTTTAAAAACTATGATTTATTTTCAATTTATTTATTTGAAATTCAGAGTTACAGAGTGAGAGAGGCGAAGACAGAGAACTCTTATGTTTTCTGATTTATCCCCCAGCTGGCTGCCATGGCTGGAGCTGCACCTGTCTCAATCTGGGAGTCAAGAGCATCTTCCGTATCTCCCACATGGGTGCAGGGAACCAAGGACCTGGGTCCTGCTCTGTTGTTTTCCCAGGTACAACAGCAGAGAGCTGGATTTGAAGTGGAGCAGCTGGGATGTGAATCAGTGCCCATTTGAGATGCCAGTGCCAAATGGCATAGCCTGATATGCCACTCCACTGGCCCCAGCAATCCCTGTTTAACAAGCCATCCTGCTCATTCTGACGTTCGCTGAAGTTTGACAACCTGTGTTCTAAACCGGGGCTCGGTCCAACCCACTGCTGACTCTTGTAAGTAAAGTTTTATTGTAACACAGAGCACATTTTCACATTATGATTGCTTTGGGGTTACAAGTGCAGAGATGATGTGTTGCCAAAGAAGCTGCAAAGTTTGCAGAGCCTAAATTGTTTTGTTTTGTTTTGTTTTACCATTTTCTCTGTCTCTTCTCTTTCTGCTGCTTTGCTTTCAAGTGAAACAAATGGGTGTCAGCAGGTGAAGTTGCCTTTTGGCCTGCACCCAGCATCACAGAGCTGGCAAGCCCCCCAGGCCCTCCACTTCCCCTTCCCGCTGTGCCAGCACAGCAGGCAGAGGATGCTGGCTCAAGTGCTTGGTTCCCTGCCACCCAGACAGAGGTCCTGGATAGAGTTCCAGGCTCTGGCCTCAGCCTGGCCCAGCCCTGGCTGCAGGCATGTGGGACATGAAGTAGAAGTGCCTCTTTCTCCCTGTTTCCCTGTACACCCGTCACCACCACTGCCAGCTCTGCCTCTGGAGTTCAATAGAAGCATATTAAGACTTATGCTATGTAGCAGGACAGAAACATTTCCCCTAATCTTTGCTCCAAGTCAATCATACTTTGACCAGCAGTATTTATGGAAAATCATCAATTCATAGGAAATGCTAAGTTATCCTTGCCATTGCTGCTGGAGTGATTTCCAAACCATTAGACCACTGGTTTGTTTTTCTCATATTCCTGAAAGCCTTAGCAAGAAATAGGCTCATCATAGCCATAACACGCAGAAGCAGGACAAAGTGGTACAAAGTGGATTTATTTACCTGATCTTTCTCATTGTCGCTAGCACTGCTGAGAAAAAAAAAGTGGCAGAACTGGAAGAAAAAGAAGCCAATTATACCATGGCTATATTTCCTGAAGAGACAGAAACTCAGCTCCCAGATATGCAGGGCCATGCCAGGAATGACGGCAACCTCCCACCTGCCACCTACAGACCCCGTCACTGTTCACCTCTTTCCTCACCACCCAGACTTTGTCTCTGAGCACCACCAGCACGCCCTCACTGTGTCCTCCTGGTGTCACGGGCTTGCTGCCCCATCCTCTCTGCCCTTCAAATCCCACTTTGCTTCAGTCCCACTCCCCCATCCTCGGAGCCTTGCCACATGTCTCGCCCTGAACCTACTGCAAACAGCTGTAACTCATAGTGAACAGTGCTTGGTCCATTCTCAGCTCTCTGTCTGAGAACTGTTCGTTCCATATCTGCTCAATGTCCGTGAGACACAGAGATGGGGAAGGAGGGTCTACTGGTTGCCCAGTTCTTGGGCATCCTTTTAATTTAGCACACTGAGAAGTTAATCCCTGCTGGTTGATTTCAGAGATGCCTCAGAAGCCAAACGCCAAACTTACCGCTGCCACATTTTCGGACTTTCGTCTTCCTTCTTCTACTACGATATGGTATTAGCATTTTCTTCTTCTGGTCACCAGTCCAAGACTGCTCACTGGCACTGCTACTGGAAGCCTCATTGCTCTCAGAAAAGAGATGTTTCCTGTAATTAACCTATTACAAACACAAATGAAATGACCAATGAAACCATCGAAGGGGTGTCGGCACCATTTATGTATGAGCAATCTATTACTACAAAGTTACACAGAAGAGAAGTGACTATTGAAGACTGGGCTCTTATGCAAAAGTGATTCAGAAGAAATGGCGAGGAGAAAAATAATTTCTCATGAGTCAGTTATCAACCAAGATGCGGTCTCAAGGATGACCAAATTCTAATTAGGCATTTGCAACTAAGATGTAAGAGTTGCCAACTTTAAAATACTAAACATTTTATTTATTTATTTGAATGGCAGAGTTATAGAGAGACAGAGGGAGAGACAGGAATCTTCCATGGGCTAGTTCACTTTCCAGTGGCTGCAATAGTCAGAGCTGGACCAGGCAGAAGCTGGGAACTGAGTCTAAGCACTTGAGTGTTCTCTGTTGCTTTCCCACACAGCCCAGCAGGCAGCAGGACTGGAAGTGGAGCATTCAGGGTCCAATGTGGGATGCTGGTGCTACAGGCAGCAGCCTACATTTTTATGCCTCAACACTAACCCTTAGGCGTTTCCTGAGCAGAAGGATCTGCTTAAAGAATTGAAAAGAAGGGCCCAGCGTGATAGCCTAGTGGCTCAATCCTTGCCCTGCATCTACCATGATCACATATAGGTGCCAGTTCATGTCCCAGCTGCTCCACTTCCCATCCAGCTCCTGCCTGTTGTCTGGGAAAGCAGCAGAGGATGACCGAAAGCCTTGGGACCCGGCACCCATATGGAAGACCCAGCAGAGGCTCCTGGCTCCTATCTTCAGATAGGCTCAGCTCCAGCTGTTGTGGCTACTTGGGGAGTGACCCAGTGCACAGCCGATCTTTCTCTCTGTTTCTCCTCTTTGTATACCTGCCTTTCCAATTAAAATAAAATCAAATAAGTTTTTTAAAAAAATGATTGAAGAGTAGAGATTTGATCTAGTGGTTAAGACAACAGTTGACATGCCCACATGCCCCATCAGATTCCAGCTCTAGCCTGGCAGGCAGTGGTGAGGACTGAAGTAGTGTGTCTCTGTCCCCAAGACACAGCCTGGGATTGAATTCTTGGCTCCTGACTTTAAGCCCAGCTTTTCATGGTCATTTGATGGGCTGGAACAGCAGATTGAGGCTGCCCAACTTCCTTTCTGCAACAGTGTCTGAGTAATGAATTTCTCTTCAAGCCCCCTCTTGTGATCCTGGTGTGTAGCCAAATTTATGAACTGTTGTTCTAAATACGCATGCTTTTGCAAACAACTTTCAGCATTTTTTGATAGAGGAACAAAGAAACTGGGAAAGTCTTATTGCATGATTTTTTTTCTTTCCTGAAAGATGTATTTGAAAAGCAGAATAACAGAGACGTCACACTGTGTTGTGTCCCATCATGAGAACGACATCAGAATAGTAAGGTATTCCGAGAGAAAGATACCACATTCACAAAACTTTCATCACTTGATGTTACTGCCAGCTATTACTGTTCGCCTCTCATCATGTCTACTGTGTAAGTTCCACTTGAATGTGGCTTTCATGATCAGGAGAAAACAGCATTTAGGGGTTTCGTAGAATCTCTGGATTCAGGCTTCCATTTCTCATGAGAAAGAAGGGACCACTATGCCTGCCCATCAGCTGTCATCCAAGGTGAGCGAATTCTTGACGGCGTAAGAACTTGCTCTAGTCACATAAGACTGAATAAAGGACTTTTTCCATTTTCCACGATCTATCTGCCATCAAATGAGAACATGAAATGATAATTCCTTCTAAGACTATCAATGGGGCTGACCCACCTGTCCATCTAACTGGACAGACCTGAGTATGGTAGATTGACCCTTTCATAGTTTGCCAATCATTAAGCCCATTTCATGCAATGAACAGATCAAGTAACAGCATGCAGGAATTATTTTTTACTGTATTTGGAGGCTTACTGCTACTTGTAATGAGTAATGTTCATTTCCAGTTAAAAATGAAATAAGATATTTATTTTTAAAATGCTTGAATAAATTTAAGATAATTTTCATTAAGAAAAAGGCATAGATAACAAAGAGAGCCACAGCACACTGACAGTGATGGGCAAGCAACTGAAGTGTAGGGCACATTGCCTTAAAAGGATAAAAGTTACTACATTACCAGCATCCTTCTCCTTGTTTGTTTTCTGTCACTGTTGAAAGCAGAATCGCGCCTGAAGTAAAATGTGCCTGCTGAATGGGACAGGTACAACCAGCACCCTCTACCTTCCCCTCTCTCACTGCCCCCAACTTCTGTTTCCCTCCTGTGTCCTTTGCCCAGTCACAAACCTGGTGCCCGGTAGTGCCCCATTCTACAAACTTGCTATCATGCAGTCTATGGCTGCAGATTCTCTGGCAGGTAAGAACAGAGAATAGAAACCACACATCCTGTGAGTCCCTTGTCTGTCAGGTTCAGAGGGAAGAGAAGGGTGGGTGGAGTAATGGGAAACCAGGCAGCTGTGGTAAATACACCACCATTTCTAGGCAGCCACTGACCTAACTTATGTCTGCATTTTCTAGCGTTTCATACAATAGAATCATTTTATGTACTCTTGTGGCCCAGCTTCTTTTACTAAGCATAATTACTCTGAGATGAATTAAAGATACATATATCCAAATTCATTACTTTTGCCTCAAAAATTTATTTATTTGAAAGGTGGAAGTAGAGAGAGAGAGAGAAGACAGAAGAGAAAGGGGGGAGGGGGGAGAGAGAGGGGGACAGGCAATGGGGGGGAGACAAGGAAAGCTGGGCAGAGAAGGGAAGGGAAGAGGGAGAGGGAGAGAGATGGAGAGAGAGGATATGAACTGATGTTCATCCACTACTTCACAGCCCAGCTAGCTGCAACAGGGAGACTAGACCCGACCACAGGCAGAAGTCAGGAGCTTCATCAGGGTCTCCCATATGAAGCAGGGACCCAAACACATGGGCCATCCTGTACCTACTCTCCCAAGGCCACCAACAGGGATCTGGATCAGTAGTGGAGCAGCCAGGACTAACATGTACCATGTTGGATGGTGGCATCATCACAGGTGGCACCATGCCCAGCTATGCCTCAATGGTGGGCCCATTCCTTTCCATTGCTATGTGGCATTCCAATGTGTGGATATGTCAGAGTGCGTCAGTATGTCATTGACTGACAGACATTTAGGTTTGTTCCAGTTCGGAGCTATTACAAATAAAGTTGCCATAAACATTCATGCCTTTGTAAGGACACACTGATATTTCTCTTGGGAAAACACCTAGGATGAGAACAGCTCAACGAGTCAAAGGGTTGCTAAAAATCTAACATATTAAGAAACTGCTAGAAGTATCTAAACTGCTCTACATTTTTACCAGTGCTTGGCACAATCTAATTTCAGCCAGTCTAGTGGGTGCGTAGTGCCTCTCATTACAGTTTTAACCTAGATTTCCTCAGTAACTAATGATATCAGTAAAGTTGCAATATACTTATCTGGGCTGTCCTCCACTGCTTTCCCAGGCCACAAGCAGGAAGCTGCATGCGAAGCTGCGCTGCCGGGATTAGAACCAGCACCCATATGGGATCCCGGAGCGTGCAAGGTGAGGACTTTAACCATTACGCTATTGCGTTGGGCCCACCTTCAATGATTTGAATCAGGGGTTATATTTTTGAATCTATTGGTCAATTTCGGAGGTCCTGGAATCTTCCTCCTGAGTCTTCCTTGGCAAGAGCTCATCTATCTCTATTTATACTTTTTTTTTTTAAAGATTTATTCATTTTATTACAGCCAGATATACAGAGAGGAGGAGAGACAGAGAGGAAGATCTTCCATCAGATGTTTTACTCCCCAAGTGAGCCGCAACGGGCCGGTGAGTGCCGATCCGATGCCGGGAACCAGGAACCTCTTCCGGGTCTACCACGCGGGTGCAGTGTCCCAATGCATTGGGCCGTCCTCAACTGCTTTCCCAGGCCACAAGCAGGGAGCTGGATGGGAAGTGGAGCTGCCGGGATTAGAACCGGCGCCCATATGGGATCCGGGGCTTTCAAGGCGAGGACTTTAGCCGCTAGGCCACGCCGCTGGGCCCTATCTCTGTTTATACTTAAGGACCCTCAGCAACATCAGAGATCCCAATGTATGCATGTGATGTTATGGAGCTCTGAAATTAATCTGTCATTAACTTGACTGCAAATGGTATTGCTTGTTAATTATTCTAATTGTTAGCAGCATTTAGAAAGGAAACTGATGTTTGTATATTGATCTGTGTCCTTTGGTCTTAAATCCAGTGTTTTGCTGACAAAAAAAAAAAAGTACACTGCCTGAGATAACCCTGGAGGCGTGGGGAAGGGGCCCGAGGAGCAGGGTAACAGCCCACACTTCCCCCAGGTGTTCTCCAGGGACGCTGTGGCAGAGGTCTAAGCCATGATTTGTGATGCCAGAATCCCACACCGTAGTGCTGCTTCAAGTCCTAATTGCCCTACTTTTTAAATATTTTTTATTAATTATTTTGCATTATGTGACAGTTTCATAGGCTCTGGGAATCCCCCCATCCCTCCCCTCCCCTGCCCCCGGTGGATTCCTCCACCTGATGCAGTATTACTGTTCAAAT
This sequence comes from Ochotona princeps, assembly GCF_030435755.1. Classification (NCBI taxonomy): domain Eukaryota; kingdom Metazoa; phylum Chordata; class Mammalia; order Lagomorpha; family Ochotonidae; genus Ochotona; species Ochotona princeps. Next base: position 152,962,161 of record NC_080833.1, on the reverse strand, counting down.
TCAGTCAAGATTCTTTCCTAGCAAACATATACCAAGCTTAGAGTCCAGCTACTTATTATCCAGATGGGTTGAACAGTTTCTTGGGGAGACCATTTGTGGTCTGAAGTTAGAGCTGGTAGAATATCATGACAGTCAATTAAGAGTCCCAATATAACATCAATAGCAATTTGCAATATTATGGAATTGACATGGTTTTGAGTAACCAGTATGTTAAAAAAAAAAAAAAAAAAGCAAGCCCTAACCACAAACTATGATTAGCTCATTGACATTTCAATTTTAGTTTATATACAGGACTGACTGCTATATACCTTAAAATGGCTATAAGGTACCATTCAGCTGTCTCGTGTCTATTTCATTTTAGTATTTAGCCATTTGTTGTGTTGAAGTATAATTTTGCTGATCTTGGCAGATTTTAGGATAATCTAGACTGGCTTGTAACTCTAACAAGATATTTGTCGACATTTAAGGTGCACAACATTCTTGGGGGGGTGTGCAGGAAAATCCCCAACACCATGGTGAGGAGTAACTAATCTTTGTGTCCCACCCAGTGAGGCATGAGCCAATCCACGCCAGCTCTTTCCTGTCAGATTCCAAGCTCTACTTCCTGTTGTTTGTTTATTTATTTTAGTTTTTTTTTTTTAGTTTGTATGATTGTTTGTTTGCTGTAAGGAGTTTTCGAAGCGATCCTGATGGTCATTGCGAGGGAGTGTGGAGGTCCAGAGGTGGAGCCAGGCTCGGACCAGAGAAAGCTCTCCTCCCTGGTCCCGAAGGACATTTATTGTTCTGTTTCTGCGAACCGCTCAGGGCTTCTGGTTGTCTTTCCGATGACGTTGGTTTCTGCCCAGTAGTGTTTGGAGTTCTTCCATCCCCTGCAGAAGCTCCGGTTGGCTAATTGCCCTACTTTTAATCTGATCCAGCTCCTTTTAATCTGATCCAGGTCCCTGCTTACACGCCTGGGAAAGCAGCGGAAGATGGCCCAAGTACTTGAGCTCCTGTGGGAGACCTGGATGGTTTTCCCAGCTCCTTCTGGGCCAGCCTGGCCCAGACCTAACACTTGTGTCTGTTCACGCAGTAAACCAGTGCATGAAAAATCTCTGTCTTAAGCCCAGAGTTATGGTTCAGTGGCTAAATCCTATATGGGTGTCAGTTCTTATCCCGGCAGCAGCTTCCCTTCCTATTAGGCTCCCTGCTTGTGGCCTGAGAAAGCAGTAGAGGATGGCCCAAAGCCTTGGGACCCTGCACCCATGTTGGAGAGCCAGCAGAAGCTCCTGGCTTCAAATGGGCTCAGCTCCAGCTGTTGCAGCCACTTGGAAAGTGAGCCAGTGTGTGGAACATCTTCCTCTGTGTCTCTCTTTCTCCCTGTAAGTCTGCCTTCCAATAAAAACAAACCTTTAAAAAAAAGACGGGGGTGGGGCGGGAAGATCTCTCTCCCCACCCCCTCTCCTGTCACTCTGCCTTGCAAAGAAATAATCTTAAAGTTTAAAAACAACAACAACAAAATAATTCTTTTAATTCCGCACAGCGCTGTCTCCTGAGCAGGGGGTCGCCAAAGGTAGCAGTGGGAGACAGCTCCGGCCGAGAGCCTACACTCCCACACTCCCAGTGCGCAGCGTGGGATAGGAGCTGGGAGAGTCACTCACCTGGCCTGGCCACTCAGCTCAGGACTCTCAATTTTCACAGGTGATTCCAGTAAGTCTGAAGAATACGCATGCGCTAACGTGACTTCTAGTGACCAAAATGAAAAATAATGCTAAATCTCTAAGTAGTACTTACAACCAAAGAGACTCAAGTCTTATCTATGATATATCTATGTCTACATATCATGTATATTTATGGTATGTATTTTTAATATATGATAAATTTATACATGAAAGAAACAGTCTCACCTTTCTTTATCACATCTGGCTTCAGCTTTTCAGGTAAATGTTTAGCTGTTTCGGTTTGCTGTCAAAAAAACAAAATTCTGATGATACCTTTGAAACCTCTGTGTTTTAAACTCTTTTGCAGCTGCTGTCTAGCTTATCAGCAAACCACACTTATGGGCCTGGCGCAGTGGCCTAGTGGCTAAAGCCCTCACTTCGCATATACCGGGACCCCACATGAGCACCAGTTTGTAGCCCAGTTATTTCACTTCCCCTCCAGCTCCCTGCTTGTGGTCTGGGAAAACCAGGAGAGGACAGCCCGAAGCCTTGGGACCCTGCTTTCACATGGGACACACAAAAGAAGCTTCTGGATTGGCCCAGTTCTGGCACTTGGGGAATGAACCAGCAGTGGAAGATCTTTCCCTGTCTCTCCTTCTCTATGTAAAATTTGATTTTCCAATAAAAACAAATACATCTCTTTAAAAACACACGCACCGATTAATTAAACACTAGGCTTTGGATTTACTAATAAATGGATTTACTTCAGGCAGCTCAGTGCCATAGCATGTTAAGCTACCACCTGCAATGCCAAGACCCCAGATGAGCACCAGTTCAGTTCAGTCCTAGCTGCTCCATTTCTGATTCAGCTCCATACTGATGCTCCTGGAGAAATACTAGAAGACGGCCAGAGAGCCTGGGTCCCTGCTGCCCACAGGAGGCATTCGGGGCTCCTGGTGTCGGCCTGGCCCAGTGCCTGGGTCCCTGCCACCCACAGGTGGCATTCAGGGCTCCTGGCTTCGGCCTGGCCCAGAGCCATCACAGCCATCTGGAGAGTGAACCAACAGCTGAAATGATCTTCTTCCCGCCTCTCTGCAACTCTGCCTTGCAAAGAAATCGTTTACTGAAAATGAAACCAGTGGCTCCAAACGTCTGTAGGATACTTCAAAACATTCCTAACCACTCTCAACAAAGAATTTTCTGCCATCCACGGCAATCATGGAGTGTCACAAAGACCAAGGGAGAGTCTCCCACCGGATCGTTGCTGCTGAAGTGTACAGATTCCGGAGGACTTCGAAGATGCCCATTTATGTGAGATCGTACGTGTTCAAAAGAAAAGCCTGTCATCGTATCCCTTCTTTCCCTACATGAGTTCCCAAGCATCAGTATCCTGATCCCAAACTGGGCACCGAGGCAGAGGACAGTCACGCCACGCCTTAGTCGGGAAACTGCACTGAAGGAAAGGGGGAGGGGTGTCAACAAAGCTGGTGAAGTTATCTAAAGAAAGGCAGGCTCAAAGCATTTCTAGTTTGGACAGAAAAATACTGTTTGCAGAACTTCCTCCTGCCAATGTCCAAGTAGACCCGGGTCCCAGCCTGGCTCCCAGGGCTCCCATACTCACAGGAAGCTGGGAATGATCACTGATGAGAACTGTTAGGCACTGGCCATCTTCCGGGCTCATGACTTGCACCAGGTTGGTGGATTCTTCTGTCTGTTCTGTACACATTAAGAAAAAAACAGGGCCAGCTTTGTGGCACAGTGAGTAAGCCTCAGACTACACTACTGGCATCCCACGTGGGTGCTGGTTCCTGTCCTGACTGCTCCACTGCCGAATCAGTTCCCTGCTAATGGCCTGGGGAAAGCAGTGGGAGATAGCCCCAGTGCTTGAGTCCTGGCTACCCACAAGGGAGACCCACATGAAGGTCCTGGCTTTAGTCTGGTCCATCATTCCCTTGCGGCCAATGGTGAAGCAAACCAGCAGATGGACGATCTCTATCTCACCCTTTCCATAATTCTGTCTTCCAAAAGGAATAAACATATTTTTTAAAAGTCACATAGGGGCCAACACGATAGCTTAATTGGCTAATCATCCATTTTGCAGGCCCAGCATCGCAAATGATGCCAATTCGTGTCCTGGCTGCTCCATTTCCCATCCAGTTCCCTGCTTGTGGCCTGGAAAAGCAGCAGAGGATGGCCCAAGTCTTTGGGAGCCTGCAACCACATGAGAGACCTGGAAGAAGCTCCTGGCTGCTGAAGGGCTCAGCTACAGCCATCATGGCCATCTGGAGAATGGACCAGCAGATGGAAGATATTTCTCTATCTGCGTAAAATCTGCCATTGAATTTAAAAATAAATAAGCTTTTGGGCCCAGCGGTGTGGCCTAGAGGTTAAAGTCCTCGCCTTGAAAGCCCCAGGATCCCATATGGGCGCCGGTTCTAATCCCGGCAGCTCCACTTCCCATCCAGCTCCCTGCTTATGGCCTGGGAAAGCAGGAGAGGACGGCCCAAAAGCTTTGGGACCCTGCACCCGCGTGGGAGACCCGGAAGAGGTTCCTGGTCCCGGCATCAGATTGGCACTCACCGGCCCGTTGCGGCTCACTTGGGGAGTGAAACATCGGATGGAAGATCTTCCTCTCTGTCTCTCCTCCTCTCTGTATATCTGGCTTTCCAATAATAATAAAATCTTTTAAAATAAATAAATAAATAAGCTTTTAAAAAATGTATCTGGTCTAGTCTATTGCTGCACTGGCCTCAAGGGAAGACAAGACTGACCAATGCTCCCATCTCCTGCTCCCTGCCACCCCAGCATCTGCACTGCTTTGCCACTTCTGAGGGACAAGCAACTCTGAACTGAATAGTAATTCCAGGCTCTGACCAACTCTTCCTTCTCCAGTGATACACTCATATTCAAACAATCTCACATGATGCTAGGTTTTCTGGGACTTCTTCCAAGTTTGATTTTTGTCATCACTTTTCAGAGCCAGAATTTTGCCATTTTCCAAAAAGACCTGTCTCTCTCTCATGGCTATTAGGAATCATAGCCATGGTGACTTCCTTCTCAAAGTTAGTAGAAAGTTCCCAGAAAGTTTGCATCTGATCAGGCAACACCTGAAACATAAGCCAGAAGCCATGCGACTTTAAAGGCAGAAGCCTGCCCTGGTGCTCCATTTCCAATCCAGCATCCTGCCAATGCACTCTCTAGGAGAGCAGTCACACAGCTCAACTATGTAGGCCCTTGCCACCCATGCATGGGACCTGAATCGACTTCCAGACAACAAGCTTCAGGACAGCCCAACTTTGGGTATTGCAGTGAGTGAAGGTCTCTTTTGCTCTCCTTCAAATAAATACAAATAAGTAACAAGTTTTAGAGTAGCAGCCTTTGAAAAAGCATCCAGGAAAATGCATAGCTTGGGATACAGCTCTGTGCTCCTGGAGAAGAGGTTAGTGTCTTAAAGGGTTTTCAGCGAGCTGGTTCACTGAACTGGTTCCAATTCTGCCCTCCTCCAAGTCCAGTGAGGGGGGACCAGACATTTGCAAGTGTAAGAGATCAGAATCTTCCCAATTCACTCTGTGAACAGGAAGGTGAGAGAGAAACGGGGGGAGAGGATGAGAGAGGGAGAGGGAGAGGGAGAGGGAGAGGGAGAGGGAGGGAGGGAGGGAGGGAGGGAGGGAGAGAGAGAGAGAGAGAGAGAGAGGGAGAGAGAGAGAGAACAGTGCCAGAAGCCCACCAGGAATGTCCTTGGGACCCCAGGAAGAAATGGTCAGGAGGTGATGTCATCCTCAAGTTTCCCATGGTGCACAGTAAATGGAGTAGATTATTTGGAGGCACACAGAGAGGGTCAGTGTTCCACACCATGGAGACACTGACACACAAAAAGGGAGAAATGGAATTAGGACACTTGACTCTTCAAGGGACACTCAGGAGACCATGGCTTTTTCAGCCAACGTTCACATCCTCCAATGCCAATGAGGAAATGAAAGAGCTGGGAAAAGAGTTTCGAATCATCAGCGAGAATTAATCCTGGTCCTGTTTGTCCTGTCCCAGTGCTCGAGTGGCTGCCTGTGCGATGGCAAGCTGTACGTGAAAGTGGATTTCTACCTTCATCACCTCTTCCCTGCTGATGACAATAGGCTGCTGCAGGCAGATGAGGAGTATCTTCATCATCTCCGTTTCTGGCCATGAAAAGGGGCAATAATGTGTGTCAACACAGAGACAGGTTTTATTTTCAAATGTCATCGTTTTAAATGACCTCAGGGGGTATTTGTAAACCAGATCTTTCCATGATAATAAGATGAAAATAAATCATATTATAACAGGTTTCTGAAACTGCTTTACTAAATATACATGTATATTTATGCACACACTTGTCATACACGTTTGTGGGGCTGACCTTGGAAAACCATGAACCAGCATAGTGCAGCAACAAGGAAATGGAGGCAGGTTCTGCTTTCTGCAAGCCAATCAACTTTTTAAGGAGCACTTTGTTTTTATAAGGGGATCATCTGCAACAAGCATTTTACTTTCGAATCCACTAAACACAATATCCATTCAATATCTCTTTGAAATCTTAGTTGCTGCTAAAATTCACATTGAAATTCAGCTTTCCCAATATCCAAACAGTAATAATTCACCTCCATTTCAACACACTCTTTTCTTTTAAGAAAATTATTTAAGAGACAGTGTCACAGACAGACACAGAAACATTGCTCCCAATCATTGTTTCTCTCTCCAAAAACTCATCACAGCCCTGGCTTGAGGCCAAGGGCAGAAGCCAGGAACCAGCACCCGAACTACCACCACTGTGCTCCAGGCTCCGCATCAGCACGAACCAGTTGGGCTGGGCACCCGAGCATGCCAGTGCAGGACATGGATTTGCTAACCACCAAGACAAACGCCTACTCTTAGGTTCCTCTTACAGAAAAGAATGGAGCCAGAGTTGAGAGAAGCCTGCTGTTAGACTTCAGCCTCTGAATTAGATGACAACTCTTTGCTGAACTGCAGTGAGCGCACATTAGAGGTGGCCCACAAGAAAGAAGCGAGTGAAGTGCAGCAGAGAGCCTGCACAGCCACAAACTGAGGAAACTGGAGAGAAAGCCAACAGAAGCATACAGGTCTAGATCGACCCTGTCCATCGCAGTGGAAGACCAAAACGCAACCAGTAAGGTGGGGATGCAGCAAGAGTAACTCAGACAGCAGACTGGGATTAATTGGGACCAGAAAGGGCACACCATCTCAATCATTTTGATATACGATATTTTGGCTGGAACTGGTTAAACAAATTAACAACAGTTTTTATTTGACATGAATACTTGGAGATACAAGACAAAGAGGCAGAATCTACTAGATACCACAAAACAAAGAAAGAATGATGGTCCCAGTGGACTGCTTGAAAGAAATTCTTGGTGGAAAGTAGAATGAACAGACTCCTTGGCACAGTGAGGAGAAAGAACAGGTAGCTGCTGGCTGCACACCACCAGTGACACCTGCACACCGCTAATGATGCCTGCGTAGGCATGGCTAGAGCACAGCTAGAATCACCATGTTCCATGACAAGGTGTCAGGAGGCAGTTCACTGAGCCAGAAATGAGTTCACTCCCAAACCCATACATGCGCAGTGCTGTCCTATCATAACCTTTGCCTCCCTATACAAAATGGCACCTGATTTGGCTCTAGGTGGCAGACTGGGCTATGGAAATCTACCCTTTTCCCACACTGCCCATCTGGGACCTGCTGCTCTGTCTCTGCTCCTGGTCAAAAGAAACAGACCAGCAGGATAGGCAGTTCTTTGTCTGGGGTCATCTCCTGAGCTCTGGGTGAATGCCCCTTCCCACCTGTTGCTGGCAGAGTTCCAGCTACCAGTGGAGTTAAGACTGCTGCTGGCTGATTGCCATTGGGGTATCAGTCACTGCAACACCACACCATTGTGTCCGCTGCTTTCCTTGTGTCTGTCAGTCTCCAGGTACCCCTCTGCTATTGTTCTGTTCTCTCCTATGTCCTGGAATGTGCCCTCTCTACTCCACACTGGCTAACAGTTCTCCGTTTGTTTAAACATGTCCTTACCCTATTCGGCCATCTTGATTCTCCGTAAATTAAATTTTAAAAATCATCCATTCAGACCAAGCAGCATTTATCCCAAAGATGCAGGGACAGTTTTCAACATATGCAAATCAATGAAAATGACATATCACACCAACAAAATGATAAAAAGCCACATGGTTATTTAAATGAATAGAGAGAAAGCATTTGGTAAAGTACATCCTTTTGGGGACAGGACTGTGGCATAGTGGGTTTAGCCCCTGCCTACAGCACCAGCATCCTGTAGAGGCTTCTGGCTGTTCCACTTCTGATTCAGCTTCCTGGTTATGCGTTTGGGAAAACAGAGGAATCTCTGGACCCCTGCATCCACAAGGGACACATAGAGAAAACTCCTGGCTCTTGGTTTCAGACTGGCCCAGCCTCAATCTCTGTTTCCAGTTAGGGAGTAAATCAACAGATGGAAGTTCTCTTTCTTTCTCTCTCTAACACTTTTAAATAAATGAATGAAAAATAAAACATACTTTCATGATGAAAAATTCCCCCAAAATATTGTATATAGAAGGAACACACTTATAAACAATGAAGGCAACATAGGCAAATCTCACAGCCAGTATTATATTGAATGGAGAAAAGTAGAAGCATTCCCACTAGGATCCAGAACCAGACACGGTCGCCCACGCTCCCCATTGCTATTTCACACGAACCTGGAAACTCTATCTAGAGCTACTAGACAAGAAAAAGAAATCAAAGGGATACAAATTGGAGAGAAGGAAGCTGAATCATCCCTGTTTGCAGGTGACATGGTTCTTCATATAGCGGAACCAAAGATTCTAAGACTGTTGCAACTCAAGAGACTTTGGCAAAGTGTCAGGACACCAAACCAAACTAATTCCATTCTTACACACCAACCATGGTTGAGAACGAACTCTTAAGATCAGCCCCATTCCCAAGAGCTGCCAAACAATAAATAAAATAAACAAATACCTTGGGATATATTTAACCAAGGATACATCTTACCTGTTACGCAGAAATGGACCACTGCTTCCTTGAACAATCTTACTGGATCCCACAGAGTACTTTTAGAAGGAAAATAAATTTGTGAAATTCACAAGCACATGACACATACAGAGAACAATCCAGAAGCATTCAGATCTCACAGGGAAATGAACATCATTACCTCCACATTGTTTATATAAAATGTCACACTCTGACTTCCAAGGTTGAAATCAATCCAAAATTTCTCTATTTTTTCATCTGCAGGTTTTCTCATCTGAAAGAGAATTTCAGCATGAATTGAACAGAATATCCACATTAAATGGTCATGTAAAATCTAACCCATTAAAGAATTTGAACTTTTCCTAAAATAATACTATCCTAACATTATGCAACTTGCCTTAATTACTTAACTCATTTATGCAAAATGGAAAGATAACAATTTTCTGTACCTAGTTCCAAGAAAAATTGCTATCTTAACATATCTCATGGACATTTAAGTGTGCCAAAAGACTCCATCTTGTAATTTTATCTATAATAAAACACTGGTTTACATAATTTATTGTCTGAATAAACACAATAGTTATCATTATAATTTTGCTGACAGTAGCATTTAGCAAAGGTTATCTAATTAGAAGCCTATTTCATATTTTTTCGTTATTTTAAATATATCTTTACTGTAAGTTCCAAGGCCAAAGAACAGCTAAAACAGTGAGATACACTTTGTAGTAAATAATAGAAAAAAAACCCTTGAGATTGCTGTAATCCTTAAATTCTTTTATAAACAGTCTGAGATATTATTAAGTCAATTTAATGTGTGCCTGATTTATGAAAATACATGTAACCACAACAGTGTTAACAAAGACTAAAACAAAAATACTGTACAACTCCAGGAAATGATTCAAATACAGATGTAAATAAATTTTTTAAAGACTTTACTTCTATTTCTTTGAACGATTTTCCATCTGCTGGTTAAATGACTACCATGTTCAGGGCGAAAGCAAGCAGAAGCCAAGCCAAGAGCCTAGAACTCCTTCTCAGCCTTCTACATGGACGGCAAGGGCCACACACTCAGGCTACCTCCCGCTGCTTTCCCACACACATCCACAGGGAGCTGGACAGAACCAGGACAGCCAGAATGCACACTGGCACTGCCACAAAAGGACAGTGTTGCAGGGTTAGGGTTACTCAGTGGCTTGATGCTGCACCACAATGCCAGCCCCCTCAGTTACTTTCTCCAAACAAGAAACATGTCAAGATGGAAAAGTTTACCAAATGAGGCTATCGCCAAATGTAATTTTTCCACCAAAGCACAACCTTGTAGGTTTCTACCATGTTTTTCTGTCTGCTGATTAGGAAGAATAATGAAGCAACTGCTGCAATTGTTTTACATTTTTTAGCCGTTCTCATATACCACTACTAAATCAGTTCTTAATCACAGTTTTGTCTTACTAAAGTCATTTTGTCTGAAATAAGACCTTTGGCATTCTTCCTCTGCTTGATCCAGTCTGTTGTTCAGGCTTTCATTACTTTATTGAGATTTCTATGTCCCAGATTTTAGTCTGGTTCCTTTTCAAACATCTTTTTGTGAAATCTCATTCGTACCCTGCATTGTCCGCCTCATTTCAGTAAACTCTCTGTACCTCTTGAACCTCTGACTATCCCTATAGTCACTCTCCTGAAAGTTTTGAATCAAATATTTATTCCCTCAACCTCCTTTTCTTTGGCGTCTGACACTATTAGAACATTACCATGCGCCAGCGGACGCATCATTCTCTCCTTCACCCCTCTGTTGATACTTGCATATCTGATGAATCCAGTGTCTCTTTGGCTTTTTTCATATTTTTTAAATGATTATTTTATGATGCAGTTCCACAGACTCTGAAATTTCATGTTCCCTCTCCTAAAAGCCCTTTGGCCCCACTGATTTCCCTTATATTATTACAATAGTACAGTCCTTCATAAACAGTCATAAGTCCATCATTCCACCATTTAAGCATATCCCAACATTGTAGGTATGGGCAATGACAAAGAGTCCAGCATCCTATTGCATATATATATGCATATATGTCAGTTTCATATATACATATATAACACAATTTCAATGGAAGTCCGTCTTTGGTTTGGAAGTAGAGATGCACACTGCATTGTATCTTCACATCTACGTATCATAATCTCCATTACACAGTTATTATACATCCCCTTAAATGCAAGGCCACAAAACAAAATCAACAGGAAGAAAAACAGAAAATTTACAACATGGAGTTAAATAACGTGATACTGAATGTCCAATGTGTCACTGAAGAAACAAAAATCAAAAACCTTTTGAAGCAAATAATGCTACTGTATGCCCTATGTGTCACTGAGAAAATTACTAAGGAAAAAAAAACTTGAAGAAATGAAAACAAAAAAATCAAAACCCATGAGATGTAGCAAAAACAGTGCTAAGATACGTATAACATCAGGTGCTTACAAAAAAACAGAAGCATCTCAAATAAATGATCTAATAATGCATCTCAAGGACTTAATGAGAAAAAGTGAAAAGCATGAAATGATAATCACACAGCAAAAATAACGGAATTAAAACGAAAAAACTACAAATAGCAACAAGAAAGACCCACTTTCTAAGAAGATGAGCAAAACAAATTCTAAGCCAGACTAGCAAAGAAAAGTAAGAGAGAAAAACCAAGTCAAATTAGAGTTGAAAATAAAAACATGCTAAGAAACAAGTAAGGTGATCTCTTCCTGCTGAAAACACAATCTCTGATCACTATGTGGTGTCCTTTCTCATCTGTTTGGTTATTTTTTCACGTCAAAGTTTATCTTATCTAACATAAGGATGCCTACAGCAGGGCCTGGCATGGTAGTCTAGTGTCTAATATCCTCACCTTGCACATACTGGGATCCCATAATGGCACTGGTTCACATCCAGGCAGCCCCACTTCCCATCAAACTCCCTGCTTGTGGCCTGAGGAAGTAATTGAGGACGGCCCAAAGCCTGGGGAGCCTGTACCCTATTGGGAGACCTGGAAGAAGCTCCTGGTTCCTGGCTTCAGATTGGTGCAGCTCTGACCATTGTGGTCACTTGGAGAGTGAATCAGCAGATGGAAGATCTTTCTGTCTCTCCTTCTCTCTGTAAATATGCCTTTCCAGTGAAAATAAATCTTTTAAAAAATGAAGAAAAATTGCTACATCAACTCTTTTTTCCATTACCTGGAATATCTTTTTCTTTCACTTTGTTTCTGCCTTTTTTAGTGAGATGTTTCTCCTGTAGGGAACAAATAGATGGATTTTGTTTTTTTAATCCAGTCTACTAATCTATGACATTTGATTGTTGGGTTTAAGCCATTTACATGCAGAGTTAATATGAATGGGTGGTAACTCAATCCTGTCATTTCAGCAACGGTTGTTCATTATTTGATTTACTCTTCTGTTGTTATTTTACTGGGATGTTCTTCACATTTGCCTTTGGTTTTGGTAGGTGTTATTCCTTTTCTCTATAAAGAGAACATCTTTAAGCATCATTTGTAGGGCAGGTCTGAAAGAGGCAAATTCCTTGAGCTTTTCTTTACTGTGGAAGAATTTAACTTGATTTCAAAGACAAAGGAAAACTTTGCTGGATAAGTTATTCTGGGTTGATAATTTATCCCCTTTAAAATCTGGAATATGTCACTTCACTCTCTTCTGGCCTGTAGAGTTTGAGAGGTCAGCAGGAAGTCTGATTGGGGATCCTTTTAATGTTACTATCTTTTTCACATGCATATTTAAGTATCTTTTCCCTGTGTTCAACTGAAGAAAGCTTGATTATCATGTGTCATGGCAAAGATTGCTTTTTGTCAACCCCCTGGGAATTCTGTTCTTCTTCTGAATGTTGTTTCCCAATTCTTTCTCCAAATTAGGGAATTTTTCCCTTATTTTATTGAATATACTTTTAAACGCAGCCTCTCTTTCTGTGCCTTCTGGAACTCCCATATGTCTTATATTCAGTCATTTAATAGTGCCACCTAATTCTTGAATACTTTCCTTAGCTTGACTCAGCTCCTCTTCCAGCTTTTCAAGTATTTCCCCATTTTGGAGGAAACGTCTTCCAAATCTGAGATTCTTTCTTCTGCCTTGTTCATTCTATCACTGAGGCTTTCCACTGAATTTCTAACTTGCTCCATCGTGTTCATTTCAAATAATTCGGCTTGACTTTGTCTCAGTATTGCTATTTCCTGTGTGACCTATAATTCTTAAATTCATTCAACTCCTGTATGTGCTTCTCATTAAGAAGCTTCATAACAAGTTTTTAAAATTCTTTATCCCCCATTTTCTTGATGTATTCCTCAGTTAACTCTGAGATCAACAAAGGCTTTTGCTCCTTTGCAGGGGAAGCAGCAGTAATATTCACTGTGTCTGTCTCCTCTTTCGCTCTTGGTCATTGCTATTCTGGATGGAAGATTCCTCTCCTTAGGGCCCGTTTCTAAACTGTGTAGCCCACTGAACTACAGATGGAGTTTACTAATTGAGTTTGGTATTTGGTTCTTTGTTTGCAGTCACTTGTGCCACTCTCTACAGCAAGTATCGGTCCTGGACTCTTGTTTTAGGCTTTTACCATGGTCTCCATGGCCCTAACTCCTGGCTCACCACTTTCAACCCCATGTGATCCTGTGCTGTGGCTGCACCATTTGCCATATCCTGTATAATCTTTCTCCCACTCCTGGCTCAAGCAATGCCTGGCATTAGGGAGACACCAGCTGTCCTACATCACTGGATGCTAGTCTTGCTGGAAGCTGTTGGTCTGAGAGCCACCTGGACCTATTTTGGTTGGAACCTGTAAGATGCAAAGTTGGTGCAATTTTCTCTGTGATACCAGCGCAATGCACTGAGCCAGAAGTGAGTTCTCTCCCGGCTGAGTGCCTGTGCAGCTCACTACAGTTCCTTCTGCCCCACAACCTTTACCTTAGTACACAAAATGGCGCCTGATGAGAGTTCTGGGCCTCCTGGCTATTGGGCCTGGAGGCCACCTTGACTTATCTTGAGTAGAACCTGTAGGATGCCAAGTTGGTACCATTTCCCTGAGGGACCAGTGCAATGCGTTGAGTGCAGAGTGAATTCCCTCCTGGCTCAGCAACTGCACAGCTGTTGTTCCTCCACCCCAAAGCCTTTTCCTCAGAACACAAAATCATACTCCATGTGGCTCTGGTACATGTCTGAGCCATGAAAGCGACCCTGTTCCTGTACCTTCTTGCCTGGGCTCTGTCACTCTGCTTCTGCTTGTGGTCGGATCAAGCAAATCAGCAGGATGGGTAGTTCTATGCCTGAGTTCTCCTCTTGAGTTCCTGGTGAACTTGCCTTCCAACTGGCCACCAGTGGAGCTTCAATCACTGGTGCCAACAACTGCTCCATTGTCTCTGCTGCTTCCCCATGTCCATAGATCTCCAGGTGTCTCTCTGCCATTGGCCTGTCCTCTCCTATTACCCGGAATTGTGGCCTATCTTCTTTACCCTGGCTACTGATTCTCCATCTGTTTAAACATGTCCTTACCCTATTCTGCCATCTTGCCTGTCTCTTTGATTACTAAAGGTAATCTGCTTCCTGCAGATGCATCATTGGGTACCAGTTCATTGACTTTTCAGTTCCAACTGGATGCTGAGGTATGGATTCCCCTAACTCCTTCCACTGTCATCAATGGCTACAGGGCTATGGGGTTCTCACGTCAGTTCCAGCAGGTAGGTAGGCCCCAGTGGTGGCCTGGGGTTGCAGGAGGGTTGGCCAAGAGTCCTCAAGGACTGTATGGCTCTTTGTACCAATCAAAGCGCTGGAGGGTAGAAAACAGTCACAGTAGTACGTGCCCCAAGTTCAATGGGAAAGCAGACTTCCCCACAGTGCCATGTGCCACCGCAGGGGGAAGGAGAGTGTGGAGGTGGAATGGGCCCCTGTTCTGCTTGGGCAGGTGGTCTTACCTCTAAAGTCTTGGGAGTTCATGCCCCTGTTGTTCTCAGACACATGTCCCTGGTAGCACAGCACACTTTGGGGGCTGGAGTCTAGGGGATCACCGTTTGTGCTATTTTACTGGGATGTCTGTGCAGCCCAGGCTCAAGGATTTGCCAGGACCTTTATCCTCCTAGAGTGGCAAGAACTCTGTTAGTGATGCCTTTCTACAAGATAATACGAAAATGTGTCTCAAGAGCAGAGGGAGATGCAGTTCCTCCTCTAGGGCAGAGGTCCCATGTGGCTCTGCTGGCAGGACTTGGTGTCTGTGTGACTGCAGATTCCTCCCCTAGCTAGGATTGCTGGGGCTCTCAGGGGCTCTCCTAGTTGCCCTCTGCCCTAAGGGGTGTCTCTGCGGCCAGGTGGACATTCCCTTTCGAGTCACAGCAGCTGATGTCTTTTGCTCCTCTTTCTGCTGTGGATTCTTTGTCAACTGACAGTGTCTCCATGTCTCCTCCATGAGTTCCAGGGCTCTGCCTCAGGCACCCACAACAACATGTGGCAGTTTACTGGTGCTTTCGGGTCTTGCCATGAAGGTGATAACAAATGGGGTCCCTAGGACCCCATCCTGGACTCTGTCTTGCACTTGGAAAAACTTGTGTAAAAACTTGTGTAAAAACAAGGTAAATCTCTGATTGGGACCCAAGCATCCCAATCAGAGTGCTTGACTGCTCCACTTCCAATCCAGCTTCCTGCTGTTGAAAGCAGACAAAAACCTAGGGCCTGGGCCCCTGTTAACTACATGGGAGACCAGGATGGAACTGCCAACTTCTGACTGTAGCCTGACCCAGCCCTGGCTGTTGTGGCCATTTGGGAAGTGAATCAGCAGAGGAGACACAGAGAGTATGTGTGTGGGGTGGAAGGGGACAGCAGGTGTCTCCTTCTCTGTGCCTTTCAAATACAGGAAACTTCCTTTCAAAAAGAAGACGTGGACAGCAGCCTGCAGCACATCACTTTGAGCCTAGAAGAGGATCTACTGCTGGTCTGGCAATTATTTTCACTTGAGGTAGGATTTGGCTTTTTGCAGATTTTGTCGAAGAGCAGATGTATTCAGTACATCAGGTTTCCATCCATCTTTACAACCTCACTCCTGAGGCTCAGGGACTTTAGCTAAGCCATGCTGCCTGCATGCCCACCACTTAGTTTTGATGATGATTCAGAGACTACGATGATATAGAAACAGTCACCATCTCGGCCTCTGCCTCCCAAGGTCCCGCGGTACTTCTCCATACCCAGCACTAATACAGTGTCTCTACTGCCTCCCAGACAAACCTCAAGAAGCATTTAACAGCTGCCCTTCGATAGCCCCCAGGGATTGCTTCTGATGTCCCTTCAGAACCTGAAATCTGCGGACATTGAAGTTCCTTAAATAAAACGGCACTTGGAATTGTCATTGTGGCACAGTGGGCAAAGCTACCGTCTGTGATGCTGCCATCCACATGGGCATTGGTTTGTCCCGGCTACTCCACTTCTGACCCAGCTCCCTTCTAATGGTATGGGGAAAGTAGCAGCGGGTGACCCATCCAAATGGGAGAGCTCTCTCCTCCCCTGACTTCAGCCTTGCCCAACTCTAGCCACTGAGGCCCCTGAGGCCATCTGGGAAGTGAATCTGCTGATGAAGATCTATCTCAGTCTCTCCATTTCTCAATGCAGCTTTAAAATAAACAAACTATATATATAATATATATATAAACTATATAACTATTTAGTTATATAACCTTCTATCATACTTTAAGCCATCTCTAGATTATTTATAGTTCCTATGACAATGTAAACACTAGGTAAATACTATATTTTTAAGAAAATAATGATGAGGCAAAAATCAGTACACACTCAACCTAGATGCAACCATCATTGCAATGTCTAACTATATAGGACATATCAGCAACAACCTATAACACTCCATCTGCAGTCGGCTGAACCCGTGGCTGCCAGCCTGCAGACAGAGAGGGCTGACAATGTACAGCTTTTGTGCCCACCTATGGGACACAGACTACAGTCTCACTACTTTCCCAGAAGATAGTACTTCTTGGACATGGGCACCACCATGGGCGCCTAGTTTTTAATAGCCACAGAGTTAGATGAAGGTATTAGCCCACCATACATGTTCTAGAAGCTAGGATAAGGTGAAGTTCAAGGGCCCTGATAGAAGCTGTTGGAAAATTGCAAAGAAAATCCACAAAGAGCAGAATTCTCACAGTAACCTAAGGGGAAATAAAATAGACAGACTTTGGGTGCAGGACTGAGACTCCAAGAATATGCTCTAGACAGAAGGAATGCGCCAGCAAGCCTGGGTCTACAGTCCCAGGAAGGCATGCTGGACCCAACCAAAGACACAGTGCATGCGAACACCCTGAAGGCTGCACCAAGGGACCAAACTCTCAGGTCTCATCCTGACACTGAGATGATGGGTTCGTGAGCACTGTGACAGGAAGGACCCTGTGTTTGTCTAGAAACCAAAGAGGAGGGTGAAAAGAATCTGATCTTACAAAGGAAGGATGAAAGTGCTGTCCGTGTGCCCACAACATCCTGAGCTGTCCTGGCACATCCTTTGTCAGGTGTCTGTACTTGCACAGCCTGTACTCTATGAAGACAGAGAGAAAGGAAAGAGTGTGGCCCCTGTTGTTGGAGAAAGAAGAGGAAAGTTCAACTGGAAGGAAAGAGGCGAGAGTACCACCTCTTGCTTCCTGTATAATCTTTCCCTTGAGGAGGGTAAAATGAAACAAGCAGCTGGCTTCATGGGTACATTATGCACCCCCAAGCCCCCCTTTTTGTCAGGAGTAACCATGGAGCCCTCAAGCATGGTCTCAGAGTTGAAGCTACTTGGAGATGTTAGTATTCTTTTCAAAAAGTCTCTTGAGAATGACAGCAGAATTGAACATAACTGGGTTTCATCATCCAGCACCCTCCCAACCCCCAGGCAGGACAAACCTACCTCACGTCCATAGGTGAATGCGGCAATACATGGAAATGAATAAACCCTGGAAGAGACCATCACAGTTACAATGTGAAACTTGGATTATCCCAGCCACAACCCACAGACACAAGAATATTTATAACTAGGATATGCTGTTGAGTTTCTTGGTACAGTGTGTGGGGGGGTTCAAATGTACAAATGGGATGCATAAACAGTTTTTAAATGCCCACCTGGTAGACTCTGAATTACATTTAGTGATTCTCTATACCTCCACCAAAGCACTTGGCAGAATTCCCAAAGAAAGAAATTAGCAAATATGTTCACACCAGAAACTCAACTGTTGGGCTTGGCAGTGTGGCCTAGTGGCTAAGGTCCTCGCCTTGGTCCCATATGGCCGCTGGTTCTAATCCCGGCAGCTCCACTTCCTCTCTATCTCTCCTCCTCTCAGTATATCTGACTTGGTAATAAAAATAAAATAAATCTTTAAAAAAAAAGAAGAAGAAACTCAACTGTTCATAACACACTTATCTCTGATGAGCTCATGGGTGTAACAACCACTCCTCTTAAAAATCTCCGGACTTGCTGGAGAGGACTGTATCAGAAATGTCCCAAACCAAACAAGTGTGCTAAAGACCAACAGAGCTCATTTTGAAAGGCACTCACAGAGCCCAGACAAGCTGTAAACACAGCCGACATCGCCAGGACACCGAGAAGCAAGGGAACCATGCTGAAGAAGCTGTCTTACCTCTTTCGGTCACCAAGTCTGTCATTCAGGAGATTGAGAAAACAGCGACTATCCTACAAAACAAGTCAAATGTTTTCATTAAAAATATATGTATATATCTTATTTAATACTGCCCTGACCAGCACATACAGGTCAGTATGGGCTCCTGCCCAACTACATCCAGTAACATCATGATGCTGCATAAGGGTTCGGGATTATGTTAACTATTCTTTGCCACGAGAAAGAGGCTCAGGCCACAAGCAGACTCCCTTCCTCTGACTGTGATGGTGACAACTGAGGAATACTTGGGAGTTCCCGAAGTTATTTGCACATTTGTATGTCACTGAGCCAGAAGAAGCAACAAGAGAATCACTACCTGCCAGACCCCAGCAGGGTGAGCCTTTCAAGGATGAGTGGCCCAACTAAGAGCTGGGTGCCTCCAGGGGAGACAATTTCAGAAGCTAGATAATTAACGGATCCTATATTTTCTTCACTTTCACAGCAAATGTGCCAGTGAAACAGAAGAAATTCATGCCAGAAGCCCACGGGAGTGCAGGACCTTTCTATTTCTCTAAATCAGGTAGCTGGAACTCAAAGGCAAGCTTGGGATAGCCCTGACATGACGTCAACATCTCCACCTAGACCACAGGGAATCCTATCAATGGGCTCAGAGCCTGAGAAAATAGAAACATTTAGATGTTAGAAAATCCTGAGGCCCAGAGTGATGGCTCCATGGCTAAAACTTGACCTTCCCAGCACAGGGATCCCATATGAGCGCTGGTTCATGTTCCACATGCTCCACTTTCCTCCCATCCAGCTCTCTGCCTGGGGCCTGAAAAGCAGTGGAGGATGACCTGAAGCCTCGAGACCTGCATTCACACTGGAGACCTGGAAGAAGCTCCAGGCTTCTGACTTTGGATCGGCTCAACTCCAGCCACTGTGGCCACTTGGGGCCTGGGTCATCAGACAGAAGATCATTCTGTTTCTCCACTTCTCTGTAAAATCTGACGTGCATTTCCAATAAAAATAAATAAATCTTAAAAGGAGAAAACTCTGATTGTGTAGCTTTTGCCCAGAAGGGTACTTTTAGCCTAGATGCTGTTACTAAGGTTTTGCCTTATACTAAAAGCAGCAGCTTTAGGTGTTTTGTTTTTTGGTTTTTTTTTTAAAGAGGAGAGGATATGTTTTAGCCATGTGAGACTGAAGACAGATACACACAAAAGCCATAAGCTACTTCTGTGCCACTCAAAGGCAAAATCAAGGTGAGCCAGAAGTATAGAGAAGACCCTGAAAATAACCCTTCCTCTACATACAGATGGTGGTTGGACAGCTCAACACAACCACCCCACATGACTTGGCCACCAGAGCTAGCCCCACCCATGGGAGCCTGTCACCACCCATGGGAGCCTGTCACCGCTTCTCCAGTTCCCCATCCCCCTACAAGTCCATTTACTGTTACTATTTTTATTTATTTATTTATTTATTTATTTATTTATTTATTTATTTATTTATTTATTATTGGAAAGGTAGATACACGAGAGAAGCGACAGAGAGAAAGATTTTCCATCCACTGATTCACTCATCAAGTGGTCCCAATGGCCGGAGCTGAGTCAATCAAAAACCAAGAGCCAGGAGTTTCCTTCAGGTCTCCCACATTGGTGCAGGGTTCCAAGGCTTTGGATCATCCTTGACTGCTTTCCCAGGCCATAAGCAGGAAGCTGGATGAGAAGTGGAGTAGCTGGGACACTAACCAGTGCCCATATGGGATCCCGGCACTTTCAAGCCAAGAATTTAACCACTAGGTTACCGCACTGGGCCCTACATGTCCATTTACAATTGCTCTCCTCATTCAAAACAAAATATTTTTTGCTTGATCCATGAAAATCACTTTGTCTTTAGTCTGTACCATCCCTGTTTGTATTGATGGATCCCTTTCCTTGGAAAACAGGGAGTTTAACAATTTCAGTGAAATCATATAAATGGAAGGAAAAAATTCCTCCCTAAACCCAACTCATTGCCAAGAACTCAGGGGAGACTTCGCAACTGTTCACTGCTAGGGCAGAACTCTCACCATCTCAAATTCTTGATCCTTAATGTCTTTGAAAGCTTCTGCAATGACGTTATCCTCAAACCACTGCTTGGCAAGTTCCTCCCTCGCTGTTCTAGTTGTCAACCTACACAAGGTTTCGGAAGCTGCAACCTGCTGGTCGTAATCTGGACATGAACACACAGCAGACATGGGTCACTCTGGACAAACGACACAACAAAGGAGTCCCAGAGACGGTGCTTGCTCTGACAAGTCCCATCTTGGTCGCTTCATGCCACACGAACTAACAGCAGAACGTATCCTGGGGTGGGACCCCCAGGCAAGCTGCAACTGACAAATCCTGGGAGAGAAATCTAAAAGATGTCAACAACATATAAATGAATACTATTTGTGGTTTTATGTTAGATACATTTAAAATTTTTAAAGGAAAGGGCTGGCACAATGGCAACACTGGCTAATCCTCTGCCTGCTGCCACTGGCATCCCACATGGGCACTGATTCATTTCCTGGCTGTTCCACTCCGATCCAGCTTCCTGTTTATGGCCTGGGAAAGCAGTGGAGGATGGCCCAATCCTTGGGACCCTGCACCCACGTGGGAGACCCGGAAGTCCTTCCTGGCTCCTAACTCAAGGTCAGCTCAGCTCCAGCTGTTGCAACAAGTGGATGGAAGATCTGTCTCTCCTTCCCTCTATAAAAATCTATGTTTTTAAATTTTTATTTATTTTTATTGCAAAGTCCGATATATAGAGAGAGGAGGAGAGACAGAGCGGAAGATCTTCCATCTGATGATTCACTCCCCAAGTGAGCCGCAACGGCCGGTGCAGTGCCGATCCGAAGCCAGGAGCCAGGAACTTCTTCTGGGTCTCTAGCAGAAGCCGTCCTTGACTGCTTTCCCAGGCCACAAGCAGGGAGCTGGATGGGAAGCAGGGCTGCTGGGATTAGAACCCATGACCATATGGGATCCCAGTGCACTCAAGGCGAGGACTTTAGCCACTAGGCCATGGCACCAGGCCCAAAATCTGCCTTTCAAATTAAAAAAATAAATATTTTTTTAATTCAAAGAAAGTTCACCAAAACAGCCATAAAATATTTGTTTAAAAAATAAAATTCTAAGGTCACTTATGATATTCACAATGAACTCTAAAACTGCATAGAGCAAAATGCTTTCCATAGGACGGTACTTATATACATTAAGGGCCAAGGCACCTGGCCTGGTTAAGTCACTGTTGGGATACCCATATCTGATTTGCAGTGTTTTGGTTTGTGTTCCAACTCTGCTCCTGATTCCAACTTCCAACTAACGCAACCCTGGGAGGCAGGAGGTGACGGTTCAAGGGACGAGGTCCCGGCCACACACACACAGGAGACCCAGACTGGGTTTCTGTTTCCCAGCTCTGGCTGAGGTGGGCACTTGAGGAATAAACTGGTGGATGGGAGCTCTCTGTCTCTGTCTCTCAAGCATTTTTAAAATTGTGTTTTTAACTAATTTTTAAAATTTAAATTTAAAAAATAAAATTTTCAGCACTTATGAAAATAGAAAATTTAGAAAAAGTTGCTTAGACATGGAAACTGTGAGTCAAGGAGAAATGAAATGGCCTGGGAACAAGGACACAGGGCACTCTTCTTCATTTTGACTCCATTTGTTTTCAAAAAGAGTATTTACAGTAGATGTGCCAACATGCTAAAAGTTAACAAAGTTGCATGGTGAATAAATATGCAATTCCTAATTATTCTTTACAGTGTTCGGTCTGTACCTCTCAAAATAAATTGAAAATCAAATCTCAATACCTCTTTTCAGAGTTTGACCATGATTCATCCTTCCTTCTCCCTGGGTCCCAAATGCTTAGAAAATCCCCTCCAGGGCCCAATATTTAATATAGTAAATATTTACATTCTTACCACCCACAGTTATGATGGTCCTTGCAAAGTCTTTCCTGAAACATTTAAATCAACCACATTTACTGACAGGTACATCAAGTGGCAAAGTTACATCAAGTGTATCATGCTGACAATATTTTTAAAATCAATCTGTGCGTTTGAAATGACTTCAAATTCCCCTCACTGACTGTAATGTCAAAACTGTAACGAACACAGTCTCTCACTGGATGAGGTTACTCCTAAAAGTTGGTGGAAAACAGAACTAAAGGGTAGGTTTACTTGACTGCAAAAAGAGATTCTTGCATATGGAAAGTTGTCTAAAAAGTTCACCAGAAGCAGAGCTGGCATTATGGCACAGCAGGTTAAGCTGCTACCTGTGACACCAGGTTGAGTCCTAGCTGCCCCACTTCCAATCGAGCTTCCTGCTAAAGTTCCTAGCAGAGCAGCAGAAAGTGACCCAATGACTTGGGCCCCTGCCACTCTTGTAGCAAACCAAAATTCCAGCCCTGGTCATTGCAAACTTTGGGAATAAATTAGCAGATGGAACACTGATTAATCTCTCCAAAAATGTATTTTTTTTTTAAAGTTTGCAAAAAAGTGCCTGTTACAAAAATCTGTGGAAACGGTGCTGTGGTACTGTGGGTAAAGACCATTGCTGGCAGTATAGCATCCTTATGGGCACCCGTTCATGTCTCAGTTGCTCCACTTAACCTCCAGCTCCCTACTGATCATCTGGGGAAAGTAGCAGAAGATGCCGCAAGTGCCTGGGCCCCTGCTATGTATGTGGGAGATCTGGAAGAAGCTTCTGGCTCTTGGCTTCAGCCTGGCCCAGTCCTAGCTGTTGTGGCCATGTGGGAAGAGAAATCAGTGGATGGAAGAGGTGTGTGTGTGTGTGTGTTACTTTCTATGTAACTTTCAAATAAACAAATTAATCTCTAAGAAAATTCATGCATGGAATTTCCAGATTTTCACAACAAAACACATTCTATTTTTAAATTCCATTTTCCACAAGCTTTTAAAGTACCTGTATATAATCAAGAATTTCAAGTCAAGTTTCACAACTGTGACACTAATCTTTCTTCCATGTTACAGTAACTCCCATTTTAAAGAAGAGATTTATTGCAACATCTTGTGATAGCCTAGTTTCTCATACGTGGATTGATCTGTTGCTACTCAACAAACAGCCCTAAAACAGCACCACTTCATTTTACGCTTGCAGGTCTCACTTGTGCCTGAAAGTCCAGAACATTCCAGACTTTCCTGAACACACAGATAAGAAGGCAGCATGACCATAGGATTGTGATTTGAAAATTGAGAAAACATCAGAAAACATGAGATCTTCCAATCTCAACATATTAGATATCAGAACATCAATATTAACTCTAAACACATTGAAGATAGTGATTTCACTGTGTCAAATGAAAAAAAAAAAAAAGGTGTTTTTGTTTGTTTTATTTTTTAGGAGAAGTCCAGTGCAGAAATGATGAGTGACATGGTTAAACATGACATCAATGCATTGATGATCATTGGTCACCACTTGTACACTATGGTAAACTCGCCAGTAACAGCTGCCAAGCCAATAAATGTTGGACTGCCACTGTCAGGCATTTAAAATCACATTTCACAATATTGTGCTAAATTTGCTCTTTCTGCAGTCACACATGACATCCTTCCTTCCAGATTTCACGCTGCAATGACTATGCAGGCATAGCGAGGTCACCCAAAATTCCACCACTTCAAAGCAATGCAAACTCCACAGCCTGTTGGGGTGGCGAACAGCTGGTAACCTAAGAGTCCATGCTCTCCGCAAAGCATCACGCTGGCCACTGTAAGACTGTCTCACTTGACCTTCAGAAGAACTTCACTGAGAAGTTACTGCCAACCCCAGTCTATAGGTAAGCAGCATGAAGGACAATGTTCAAGCTGCACTCCACCCATGGAAGTGGCAAAGGTAGGATTGGAAGCCAAGCAGTCTGGCCCCAGGACTTGCACTGTCAACATTCTTCCCAGTCACTGATTGAGCTCACATACACAAAAGGAAAAAAATCACGGATGGTCTAATAAAGCATTTCACCTTGCCTTGCAAAATCCAAACAACCTGGGCCCGGCGGCGTGGCCTAGCGGCTAAAGTCCTCGCCTTGAAAGTCCCGGGATCCCATTTGGGTGCCGGTTCTAATCCCAGCAGCTCCACTTCCCATCCAGCTCCCTGTTTGTGGCCTGGGAAAGCAGTTGAGGACAGCCCAAGGCTTTTGGACCCTGCACCTGTGTGGGAGACCCGGAAGAGGTTCCTGGTTCCCGGCATCGGATCGGCATGCACCGGCCGTTGTGGCTCACTTGGGGAGTGAATCATCGGATGGAAGATCTTCCTCTCTGTCTCTCCTCCTCTCTGTATATCCTGCTTTCCAATAACAATAAAATCTATTAAAAAAAATCCAAACAACCCATAAAGAAACAAGAACACAGTCTGCCTCTTCCTCGGTTGTCCCGCGTTATCTAGCACACACGGCAGGTGCACTGAGCCTTCACCGAAACCACGAATGATTGCACTCATCCGTGAGAAGAAAGGCTGAACCAACACCACCACAAGAGAGTTGCTCTTAACAACACCACGTACTTGAGGCTAAAGCCACTTAAGATGACATATGCTTTCTGACAAGGGGAGGCTTTTTCTCTCTTCCCGAGGTACAGCTTGCAAAATGAAGTTCAAAGTCCTCACGGCCTTCTCAGAATTGGGGAAGGCATTCACAGGAAAGAAAGAAAACAGAGACCCATGCGTAAGTTTCTTGGAAGCTGCTGGAGCACTTGTTGTCTAGTTTCTTAACTCACCTCCTGCTCAAGCGAATGGCTGATCCTCCTTTCTGTCACCAGGAATCCTAAACTGAGGATGAAGGAATCCAACATCTGCATTTTCCCTGAAAGCATATTTTACAAGAATCAAATGTGTGCCAAAAAGAATTAGGGGAGCTAATGGTTACGGTGTCCGTGTCCTACAGCACTTGGTCTCAACTCCTTGCCATGCAGTCTGTGGGAGGCAGTGAGGGTAACTGAGTTGCTGTTGCCCTCCAGGGAGACCAAGCCCCAGCTGTCCTGGAAGTTTTGGGAGTGAATCAACAGATGGCAGATAGCTCTGCCTCTCCTATCTGGGGAGGAGGAGGAAGGAGAGGAAGAGAAACTGACAAATGTAGGGGCAACAGCAGCAGGGGGAAAAAACACAGAAGAGGCACCAGGAAAGCAGAGACCAAAGCAGGTGAGGCAGCAGCAGTAACAGAAACAGCGCTGCACAGCAGCTGTAGCAGGAGGAAGAGAAGCCGCAGCAGATTCAGCACAAGCAAGAGGAGGAGGATGGCAGCAGAGCCGGCACACGAGGCAGCAGCTTACACAGAAGCAGGAAACACCACAGCAAACTCCGCAGGTGCAGGCTCAGTACAAAACAGCAACACAGATGCAGTGGAAAGAACGGCAGGGGAAAAATAAGATGCCAACAATGACCAAGGAAATGACTCCCAAATGACATGGAAAGGCAAATCTACAAAAGCCATGGAATGATGAGGTCTGGCCATGAGACAAGATCAAGTCTGTGTTAAAGCCACTACCAGCAGGTGTTGTGGCACAGGAGTTAAGCCCTGGCACCTCAGGTCCATATTGGAATGCCCGTTGGAATCCCAGCCACTCTGCTTCCAGTCCAGCTCCATGCTAACAGCCCCGGCAGTTGAGACCATGGGGGAGTGAACCAGCAGATGGAAGAGGTGTCACTCTGCCTTTCAAATCAACAAACCTCTTGGGTGAGCACTGGTACAGCGAGTTACGTGGTCCCTTGTGAGACCAGCATTCATAACAGCTTGCCAGTTCTAGTCCCGGCTCTTTCACCTCTGATCCAGCTCCCTGCTAATGTACCTAGGAAGACAGCAGATGCTGGCCCAAGTGCTTGAGGTCCTGCTACCCGTGTGGGGAGCAGGAGGAAATCTCAGACTCCTGACTTTATCCTGGCCCAAACATAGCTGTTGTAGTCATTTTGGGACATGGAAAATCAATTGATCTCTCTCCCGTCCCTGGTGTGTGTAACTCTACCACTCAAATAAATTTAAAAGTTCCAGGCCACATATGTATGAATCATGCAGATATCCATGAAGGAAAACGGAACAAGCAGTATGACTCTTCCCTGTCATCATACCTAAAGCAGAACTGATTTCTGATTTCTACACCAACTAAGAATGTGCAGTTCCTTGTACAGTTTCATTTGTCATTACCACTATTATTGTTATCATTTTCTGATACAGTTCCATAGGCCCTAGGACTTCCCTTACTCCCTCCCCAAATTCCCTCCTCCCACAAGTTCTACTATACTATTACTATAGCACAGTTCCTCATAAACAGTCATATGTCCATCATTGCGGGCATGGACAATGGCAGAGAGTCCCACATCCTATTGTCAAGATACAGTAAACAGTTTCATTGGGAGTCCATCTTTGGAAGTAGAGATGCATACTGCAATGCATCCTCACATCTGGATAAGACAGTCTCCATTACAGTTACTATACATCTGCTTAAATGAAAAACCACAATACAAAATCAACAGGAAGAAATAGAAATTTACAATGCTATGAAGTTGAATAACACGCTACTGAATGACCAATGTGTTGAAGAGAGAAAATCAAGAATATTCCTTAACAAAATGATGCTATTGTATGATCTATAAGTCGTTGAAGAATTTAGTGAGGGGAAAGAAAAAGTGTTTTGAAGAGATGGAATTAAAAAATCAAAATCCATGAGATATAGTTTCTGTTAATCTTTGTTGGTGATATGTCTTCTGCAGGCAACAAATAGATGGGTTTTGTTTCTATACTCCTCTCTGCTAATCTATGACATTTGATTGATGCGTTTAAGCCATTCACATTCAGGGTTAATATGAATAGGTGGTAATTTGATTCTGTCATTTTAGCAATGGGTTGTTCATTAATTTAGTCTACTGTTGTTATTTCACTGAGATGTTCTTCACATTTGCCTTTGATTTTGGTGGGTGCTATTTCTCTTCTCTGTCAAGAGACCATCTTTAAGTACCCTTTGTAGGGCAGTTTTGAAAGAGGTATATTCTTTTTACTGTGGAAGAACTGTATTTCATTTACAAAGACAACAGAAAGTTTTGTTGGGTAATCTTGGGCTAAGTATTTTTTGCTTTTAGAATCTGGAATATGTCACTCCATTCTCTTCTGGCCTGCAGAGTTTCCTGTGAGAGGTCTCCTGTGAATTTAATTGGCATTCCTTTATATGTCAGTTGATTTGTTCATGTGCACATTTAAGGGTCTTTTCCTTATGTTTGATTGAAGAGAGCTTGATTATCATGTGTCATGGTGAAGATCACTTTTGGTCAAGCCTGTTGGGAGTTCTGTGTCTCTCCAGGATGTTGTTTCCCAATTCTTTCTCTATATTAGGGAAATTTTCCCTGATTATTTCATTAAATACATTTTTTTAAAGATTTATTTATTTTATTACAAAGTCAGATATACAGAGAGGAGGAGAGACAGAGAGGAAGATCTTCTGTCTGATGTTTCACTCCCCAAGTGCACCGCAACGGCCAGTGCATGCTGATCCGATGCCAGGAACCAGGAACCTCCTCCAGGTCTCCCACGCAGGTGGAGGGTCCCAAAGCCTTGGGCCGTCCTCAGCTGCTTTCCCAGGCCACAAGCAGGGAGCTGGATAGGAAGTGGAGCTGCCAGGATTAGAACCGGCACCCAAATGGAATCCCGGGGCTTTCAAGGCGAGGACTTTATCCACTAGGCCGTGTCACCAGGCCCCAATAAATACATTTTTAAACCCAACTTCTCTTTCTGCACCTTCTGGGAATCGCATAACTCTTATACTTGACCTTTCAATAGTGTCTTTCAGTTCTTAAATATTTTTTTAGCTTGACCTAGCTCTGCTTCCAGCTTTTTGCTTGTTTCCTCCTGGTGACAAGAAATATCTTCCAATTCTGAGATTCTTTCTGCTGCCTCCTTCATTCTATTTTGGAGACTCTCCACTGTACTTTTTATTCACTCCACTGTATTTTTCATTTCTGATATATCAGCTTTCATTTGATTCATTTCCAGTGTGACATATTCCTTAAATTCCTTAAACTATTAAAGTATTACATGATTCTTGTTGTTGATAAGAAGTTTCATAACAAGTGTTTTGAATTTTGTGTTCCCCATTTTCTCGATATCTTCCTCAGTGAACTCTGAGGTTGGCTAAGGGTTTTGCTCCTTTACAGGAGAGTATTCAGTAATATTCATTGTGACTGTGGCTCCTCTTTTACCATTGGTCACTGTACTTGTGCTTCCTTGGGACAGGTTTCTACACTCTGTCACCCACAGGTCTGCAATTTGATTTTATTTATTTTGGTTGGCACGCATCTCTTTGTTTGCAGTTACTTGGGCCACTTTTTCCACCAAGTTCCAAGTCTGGGTTCTCATGTTAGACATCTACCATGGTCTAGACAGCCCCAGCTCCTGGCTCACCACTCTCCACCTTCTGTGATACTGTGCTGAGGCTGCATCGTTGTCTGTACAACCTTTCTTCCACTTCCGGTTGGAGCAGGTCCTAGGATTAGGGAGACACCAGGTGTCCTATATAGCCAGATTGATGGTGGTGCTAATCTTGCTGGAGCCTATTGGCTGTTAGGTCTGAGGGTCACACAGACCTGTTTTGACCCATATGCCATAGTTGGTATTATTTTCCTGTGGGACCCGTGCAACACACTGAGCTCAATGTGTTTCCCCCAGCTCTGCACATGCACAGCTCACTGTTGTCACTGCAGTTGTAAAGTTTTTCCACACTGTTCAGATTTGCGCCTGATGTGTCACTACTAGGGTTCTTGATCTGCTGGTAGTCAGGACTGAGTTCTAAGCAGACCTGTCTTGGGTGGAACCTGTAGGATGCCACATTGTTGCAGTTCACTGAGCCAGAATGAGTTCATCCCAGCTCAGTGCATGCACAGTGCTGTCCTATCACAGCCTTTGCCTTCCTATACAAAATGCTGCCTGCTTTGGCTCTAGCAGGCAGACTAGGCCCTGAAGTCCATGTTGTTCCTGCACTGCCTGTCTGGAACCTGCCACTCTGTTTCTGCTCCTGGTGAAATCCAACAGATCAGCAGACAGGCAGTTCTTTGGGTTCACCTCCTGAGCTCTGGGGAAACGCCCCTTCCCACCTTGTTGCCAGTTGAGTTCTCACTGCAGGTGCAGTTCAGGTCACCGCTGGCTGAGTGCTGCTGGGGTATCAGTCACTGCCACACCACACTGTTGTGTATGCTGCTTTCCTGTGTCTGTCACTCTCCAGGTGCTCCTCTGCTGTCATTCTGCCTTCTCTTATTTCCTGGAATGTGTCCTCTCTGCTTAACATCGGCTAACGTTTCTCTGTTTAAACATGTCCTTATCCTATTCTGCCATCTTGATTCTCCCTAGTTTCCTTTTGTTTTTCCAAAATACTTATTTTGAGGCCAGTGCTATGGCTCAACTGCCTAATCCTCTACCTCCAATTGCCAGCATCCCATATACGCATTGGTTCATGTGCTGGCTACTCCACTTTCCATCCAGCTCTCTGCTTATGGCCAGGGAAAGCAGCAGAGAATGGCCCAAAGCCTTGGGACTCTGCATCCACATGGAAGACCCAGAAGAAACTCCTAGCTTCTGGCTTTTAAATATATACGTATGTATTTTTTTCCATTGGAAAGGCAGATTTACAGAGAGAAGGAAGATCTTTCACTCTGTCTCTCCATCTACTGGTTTACCTTCCAAAAGGCCACAAGAGCCTGAGCTAATCCAATACGGAGCCAAGAGCTTCTTCCAGGTCTCTCATGTAGGTGCAGGATACTAAGGCTTTGGGCCATCATCTGTTGCTTTTCCAGGGCATAAATAAGGAGCTAAATAGGAAATGGAACAGCTGGGACAGTGCCCGCATGGGAATTTGGTGCTTGCAGGTGAAGGGTTAGTGTGTTGAGCCACTACACTGGCCCCACAATTTCCTCTTATTTCCATATGCTTCTTACATTTGTGTATTACAATAAAAATTAAGATTGTGCAAAGGTTTAGTCTGACAGAGAAGCAGATAGCAGCAGTGTGAAAGTGCTGTCATCAGTTGGTTCATTCTCCAACTGTCCACTCACTCCAAGTCTCTTTACATGAATATTGGGGCTACAAATGTCCAAATACACAATGGAAAATACTTTTTCTGCCAATTTTTAAAGACCACAATTATCATTTATGAAGTTAACAAAAAAAAATTAACTTGAAGATATGTGGAGTCCACTGACAGATGGTGAAGACCTCTGACAAACACAGCACAGCTGGTAACAAGTCTGAAATCCCCCGTGACCAGACATCGTCAATAATCACTCTTGAACATGAAAAATCAAAAAGGTGTATCACACAAAAAGAATGTATCTGTTGCAAGAGGTCCCCAGTTTCTGAAATGGTCCAATGTTTTAAATATACCTTGGAGTTCATAATAATTGAAAGTATCAAAATCGTCTTTTCTGTGAGCCACGTTGGAAAAAAAAAATAATCAACCACCTAGTCCCCAGTTTCCTTTTCTAGAATCCTTACCTTTATACTCTTAAAGGAGGAAAGCAGCCAAAGCAAATTCAGGTCAAGTCAGCAAAAGCTACACTGGCCTGGTTTTCCTCTTGGTCTGCCTCTAGGTTTGAGTAACTGTGGTGGCATGAGGAGGGCTTTGTGGCAGATGGCACTTCAGTGGCCACATGCCAAAGAGATTACCCAGAAACAGGAGAGCTGAGACGGCCAAACTTCCCAATCCATCCTCTCAGGACCTACCAGCCCCCGGTGCTGCCTCAGTGGGAACCACAGCACTGACCATGCTGCTGGTGTGCAATGACCAACCTGGTTTTTCATGACTTGAACAAAGCTTAGCAGCCATTTAGCGACAGCAGCAACTACAAACACAACCAGGCAAATAAACAGGTTTTCACAACAAAATGTATTTCAGCACTATCATATGCTTTCTCAATAAATTCAAATATATTTAACCCCACTTTCAATAGTCTCTGTATTGTAATATTAATTAAAATAGGTAGCCAATTGGTAGCTAATAATAGACTTACCTTTTCTACTGCATCTGGAAATAACCTAATAAAAAGAAAGGTTTCAGCTATTATTCTAAAGCAGCATTCTAAACTGTAACGTTCATGTTAGAAGAGGTAGAGGGTGCCCTTAAAGAACTTTCGAGAAAGCTTATGTGAACCTCAGCCACCTGAATACAATGAGCAAGTGGCTATTTGTACATATGTAAATAAGCCATTTTTCTTTTAACACGGACATGTGTGTTGATGTACAGTTATTCTTTAAATGATACTCTGATAATAAAGTCTTTTAATGAAACGCACATCTTACAGAAATTCAGGCTTTGAAAATAACCTCGAGGGTCCAGCTCTGTGGTGTGGCATGCTCCCCCACCACCTACAGAGTGGCCTCCTGGATGGCAGCTGTTCTGAGTCCTGGCTGCTCCACTTCTGATTCAGCTCCCTGCGAATGCGCCTGGGAAAGCAGCAAAGGATGGCCCAGGTGCTTGGGCTCCTGTACCCGTGGAAGAGACCTGGATGAAGCTTTGCTATTCCTGTCCACTTCCTAGGGGGCATGCACAGTCAAGTTCCCCAGAGCCTTACCATAGCAGTGTCCAGGAAGTCTTCTGTCGCACTGATCAGAGATACATCTGAGACCAGGTCTTCCATGGTCAGAAATCCTGTCATCCTCTCAAACCAGGAAACTATGTAGCTGAGACAGAAAATGCAGATGGAACCACACAGGACTGAGTAATTGCAGCCTAGTCAATGAAAATTCTCTAGATTTTCTCAGGCGACCAGAATGGGACTAAAGCTCCTGTTCCCTGCACATGTCCAGGTAGGCCTGGATCTCACATCTGCCATGCAGAAGACTCATGATGGAACCAGTAACCTCCAGGAGCCTCCTAAGCTCTCGGGTTCTCAGCAGGAATTGAAGACTTAGCCAGGATGAATGCCAGAAAGCTTCAGAAGGGACTGGCAAGACAGGACTGAGCTCAACGGATCTTCTCAACACAGGGGGAAACGTGCAGAAAGCAACCTGTCAACAGAGATGCAGAACTGAGAACGGCTCCACCCAGTGCCACCCTGATGGCACTCGATGGGCCCAGGCCTGGCTATCTTTCTTAGGTCAAACACAGCTGGCTAAAACAAAGTCTGGCTTTTCATAGAAATATATATTCGATTTCATATTAAGTTGCTAGGATGGAAATAATTTATAACAAACTTTAAAAAAAAGACTTATGTTTATTAAAAAGGCAGACATGGAGAGAAGGAGAGACAGAAAGAAAAATCTTCCAACTGTGGGTTCACTCCCCAAATGGCCCGAACAGCAGAAACTGAGCCATTTGGAAACCAGGAGCTGCTTCTGGGTCTCCAGCTGTCCTTCTCTCTGCAAATCTCCATTTCCAACAAAAATATCAGTAAGTCAGAAAAAACAAACAAAACTTCTGTCACCTTCCTAGAATATATTTACTCAATAAAGCAAAGGCCATCTGAAGACCATTTTTTGCTGAGACAGGTCAGAAGAGAAAACGGCTCTTGCTGAGCAGGAGTTTGGATAAACAGCTCCTTACAGAGCCTTGAACACTGCATTTCAGAATCAAGCACCCTGCTGAACATCACAAACAAGCCTCAATGGGAACTGGGACAAGCTGGCACTATCTGAAAATTCCCTGATCCTAGACCCAGGAAATCAAAATTGCTGGTGACAGAGCCCAGGCAATGTTTAACTCTCTCCACGTGACTGGTGACTGTAACATAGGCAAGGTTTGAGACATTTCCTGCATTTACATCAGAAAAACCTTCACTTTAGATTCAATCACCTGGGGGCCTAGAGTTGTGGCACACTGGGTTAAGCCACTACCTGTGGTGCTGGCATCCCAACTGTTCTGCTTCCCCTGTCTCCCTGTTACTACACCTGGGAAAGCAGCAGAGGATGGACCAAGTGCCACCTGCTTGGGAGACCCAGCAGGGATTCCCAGCTCCTGCTTTTGCCCTGGTCCAGCGCTGGCTGCAGTGGTATCAATCGACAGATGAAACATCTTTCTTTGTGTCCCCTCTGGCACTTTGCCTTCCAAATGCATGAATGCCTAAGTCTGTGGGCACACTGAGGTAGATGCGGGCAGCCAAGAGACCTTAGAATTTCTCACCTCTGGTGCAAGAAGCCAAGAGAAATAACTCCCTCAGGACATTCTCTCTCCCCTGCACCCCCGTCAGGGTCCCTAAGGAGACAGCCAACAACCATCTCCATCCCTTGGCACCACTGTAGCCTGGCAAGGAGTGGCACACCTTCTCTCTCTACTCTTCCAACCCTCTTCCCCTGTGGACAGAGGAGGGAAGGCAGGAACATTTTTCTCAGCCATCCCACTGCCCCCCAAAACCCAACCCCCTCCATCCTAATCAAAAGTCCACAATGGTCTGCAACCTCCTCACCTTTGCAATAAATATTAAAATTTAGAAATGCAAGTGGTATCCCAACAGCAAGAAACATAATTATGTTCCAAATCATCCACTGTCTATAAAAAATATTACTGAGTCCTTTAGTGCGTTAAAGGAAACAAAATGGTATGTTTAATTCAAAGCTCAGAGAAACATTTTTGGTGCGATGATATCCAAAAATCAAAAGAATTGAATCATCTGTCTTCTGAAACTCTATTTTCTCCATCCTTAAATTCATGATTAAAATTCCATGCTCTTTTATGTTAATGTGATCCAACTTACCCCAGGACCTCCCCTCAAGAAGTGACCTCAACTGAGGGAGGTTAGTTCTTAAAAAAAAAAAAAAAAAAAAAAAAAGATTTGAAAGAGTAACAGAAGCAGGGACACACACATACATACACACAGACATGGGCAGCTCTCTCTCTCTCTCTCTCTGAGAAAATAGCTCCTTCTCCTTGCTTTTCTCCCCCCCTCCCACCCACAGAAAGCTGCTGCGCTGGCAAAGCTAGAACTGCATCCTGGTCTCCCACATGGGGTGCATTGGTCCAAGCACTTGGGCCATCTTCTGCTGCTTTTCCCAAACACATTAGCAGGTAGCTGGATTGGAAGTTGAGCAAGTTGGTGCCTGTGCTTGGCATTACAGAAGGTGGCAAGCACTGTCCACTATCCCATGAAGCTATGCTTTAAAATACCTCGGTTCAGCACAGTGTGATAGCTCAGTGGTTACATCCTGGCCTTGCAACCGCCAGGATCCCATAAGGGTGCCGGGTGGTATCCTGACTGCTCCACTTCCCATTAGCTCCCTGCTTGTGGCCTGGGAAAGCAGTACAGAACAGCCCGAAGCCTTGGAACCTTGCACCTGCGTGGGAGACCCAGAAGAAGTTCCTGGCTCCTGGCTTCGGATCAGCTTAGCTCTGGTCATTATGGCCACTTGGGGAGTGAACCATCAGATGGAAGATCTTTCTGTCTTTCCTTCTCTCTGTAAATCTTTGCAATAAAAAAAATATTTTTTAAAATAAAATACCTTGGTCACCACTCCAGCTCTCCCCGTCAAAAACGGTTTTTTGTCACCATTCCATCTCCCTCCCCACCATATATTTGTTGAATACAGCTGTAGCAAAGTGGGGATACAGATGTGGCAAAGTGGGGATACCAATGTGGCAAAGAGGGGATACAGATGTGGCAAAGAGGGGATACTGATTTCTTCTCTGATTTGGTCTCCGTGGGACAGAATAATGTAACACAACTAAACCCACCCTAATCCTTCAGGTTACCCAGAGCTTCAAGCAGTGACAAGGTGACACTTATCTTTGGGATCAGTCCCTGCTGAATTAGTAAAGGCTCATCTTCTTCAGGACCATCCATGAAGAACTGCCGACCACAGGTGAGCAGCAGGAAGATATGCCCAAAGGCATGCTCATCCAGCTCCTAGGCAGGAGACCACACTGCGTCACCACTCACGTCGGCAGTTCAATGCAGGTACTTTGGGCACACCAGAAAGCAAAACATACTTGCCTTATTGATGGAGCTATCGAGCTTTTGTAAGAGCAGACGACTGTATTTTTGGGGGGAATGGCTCTCTTTCTGTTCAAAGTATTCTTTGATTTTCTGAAATCTATTACAATCAAATGCATCGGTAATGAGTGACTGAAGCTGGAAAGGCAACAGTGTGCAAATTACTCCTTACCCCAGAACATTCTATAATATCTCTAGTTCATATTATCTGTAATAATTCAATGTGAAATAGAGGTCAGCATGGAACAATGTTGAATAGGAGGCAATCACGTAACAAGTGATCGAAGTTTCTCGGCTTGTTAATACTCAGAGGCAGCAGAGAGCCTGTCCTGTGATGCTGACACACCCTAAAGTTGGAGACCCACTTGACTGGAAACATGTGATCCTACAGGTGAAAATTCTTAGCAATGCTGGCAATCTTATAACCCTAAAATGCTCATAAAGTCACACAAATGATCCTAGTAGAAAAAAATTAAAATTCCATTACAAACAATGGAAGCTGATGAATTCACAAATTGGCCATTTTGAGATTGATTTGTTTTCTAACTAAACATTATCCAAGACCTGTTTTAAGTACATACACTTGTGTAACATTCTTAACTATCACCTCTAAAGGATGCCTGGAGCTGAGGTCAAACCTCCGGAGAGCACCTAGCGGGGCCTCCTACTCTCATCCTCTACCTCCTATCCTGCAACTCCTATCCTCTACCTGGCAGCCCCAGTCCTGCCTGCTGAAAACCCTACCATGGCTGTCCCTCCTCTCAGAATCAACCTAAACCTTTGGCTGTCATCTGCAGGTCTCTGTGTGGTCTGATCTCTGGCTGACTTCTAGGTCAACCCTCCCTTGCTGCCGAGTCCTCGGATAAGCCAAGCCCTTCCCAGCACAACTGTTCCAAGGCCAGGCTGCAGTCTCCCTGCCCCTTTCCCTGTGACTGGTTCCTCCCCATCTCAGCTTGTCAGGTAGATCTTCCAGGGCTACCTGTTGTAAAGGAAGCCAGTGCCTCCTTGCATCTCCAAAGCTTTCCCATTCTGACACCTAATTCCTCTTGGCTGGGAACCTGCCTCCCTGACTCTGCCACAATCATGTGGGCAAGCACTGCTTGAGCTTGGTTCATTTCTGGCTGCTTACATCCAGCACAGCACTAAGGCACAGGATCCTGCAGCCTAGGGCGCTCAGGGTGGCTGATGGTGAAAACTGACCAGAAGCGTGGATACACTGGATGGGGGAGATTCAGGAAAGGATAGATTTCTCTGCTTCTGGCTTGAGAACTGAAGGGACCATTGTGCTGATGGCCCCTGGGGAACAGGGAAGGGGCTGGAACTTACCCACACAAAGAACAAGAAACAGTCTTTACCAAGAAAGCAGCTTGTGCAAAAAAAAGACTTAAACATTCAAAGAATCCCACTTCAAAGTTTTTTTTAAGCCTTCTATTGTTTCCCTCAACACAAAATTTTAACTGTACGTTCCACTTTTTTCAGGTCAGAGTAAAACAGCATTTCAAAACAAAACTTTACAAATACAGCACGAAGATTACCAGCAAAGTGCATCCTAATTGAACAAGTTTACAAAAAAAAAAAAAATGCCAAACTCCATCGTGCCGATAAAGCACAACTATTTAGAACCAACCATTGTCAAATGTCAGGTTGCAAAGTACAAACTAAACAAAGGGTCTCTACTCAGGAGTCTGTTTTCCGTACAAATTTAAACAGCACCGAAGGGCTCCCATACTGAAAATTTCAAGAATCAAACCACAAGAGAAATGTCCAGAAACTTTGATAATTGTCTGAGCTCTCTATTTTTTTTTTTTTTTTCAGGAAACAAGCCCTGGTTTTGCAACACCTTACCACCACATTAAAAAACTCCATGTTCCCTGCTCACTTCACCCTCACAATGGAATTGGAAAGTGTGAGACACACAGTATTTTAAAGTCCACTTTGAAGTCTAGACAGAGGTAACGGTGCTACTTCTTGAACTTGACCAAAAAATTCCCCAACGGTGTACTTTTGTCATATTCTATCACCACTATTTACGAACGCGAAAACGAGGGATATGAAGTCAAAGACCCAAATCCAGACTGACTTTTTCACCAACGGAGTATTCTAATTAACGCCAATTAAACGAATGTTGCAACTCGGGCAGAACCGCACCACGGGTGCCTTAGGAGGTCTTCACTTAGTCGCAAAAGTTTTCTGGAGTCCCAGCGTTTGGGACCATGGGTCTGGACCCAGAGAGAGCGACTTGAAAAAATCTGCCTGGTAGCTTTCTAACTTGAATCCCCCGCCCCCTTTCTGGAGTGCTGTAGTAGCCAGGAACTAGATCACCTTTCAGCTGCCGCCCAAACACTCAGACTAAACCTAAGGAGCTTGAAGCCACAGACCGGACCCGCTGCCCCATCCCCTGAGCTCAGAGCCTCCCCGCCAGCTTAAACCTCAGCCCGCCAGGCTAGTGGCCCAGAGACCAGGGCTCAGTGGACTCCGGGTTCCACTGGGGTCACTCACCCGCAGCATTGTGCTCCTCCGGGCCCGACGCTGGCCTTCCCTGGTCCCTGGTCCCTGGTCCCAGGCTCCTGGCCCCTGGCGCGCCGCTCACCTGAGCGCGCACACCTGCGCTATTCTCCATTCCACCTCCCATGAGTCGGGCGGGTGGAGGACGCTGGGTAGCAGGTGTCTGGATTTAGAGCTTCTCCAGAAATACTAGTTGATGGACAGGCCGCTGAAACCTACAACAACTCTGATTGAAATCAAGACACACGCGCACCTGACTAACCAGTGCACTCAGGTTGGGACACCTGGGCGCGCGCTCACAGGCGCACCCGCAGAAAATGGTGATCCCTGGAACAGGATCTCGGTGAAAGCTTTCCCTCCTGGGTGGAATTACGAAGCCAGAGCTGGTGAAGCATTCTCTCTATGCTTCAAAGCCCTTAGAGCTGATTTTTGTGCCCTGATTGGAATGCATCCAAGCTACACTCGTTCCCTGCCAAGAACCAGGCCTGCCCCTAAAATTACAACAATGCTCCTGAGACCATAGAGATATTTTCATTTTGCTTCGCTTAAATGCCCTTCTGCGTGCGTGGCAGAAAAGGGGTGTTTGAAAAAAAAAAGACACGTGAATACAGTAGCAAAAAAATAAAACTGCAGTTTGAGTTTTAAAAAATGTACTTTTATAGGAAAGGCAGATTTACGGAGAGAAGGAGAGACAGAAAGATCTTCCATTTGTTTGTTCACTCCAAAAATGACCCCGAAGGGCAGAGCTGAGCTGATTCGAAGCCAGGAGCTTCTTCCAGATCTCTCATGTAGGTTCAGGGTCCCAAGGACTGCGGCCATCCTCTAGGCTTTCCCAGGCCACAAGCAGGGAGCTGGAAGGGAGTTGGAACAGTCAGGACAGGAATCAGTAGTGTCCTGGTGCTTACAATTGGAGGATTAGCCAATTGGGCCATCATGCCCACCCTCAAAGTTTGTTTTCTTTCTCTCTCTCTCCTTCCTTCCTTCCTTCCTTTTCCTTTATGATTTTTCTTTTTAAAAAATGACGCTTCCACTGGAAGTACCCCTTGAGTAAAAATCAACAGACACTGTTACTAGATGCTGTGCGATTTCATGCAGTGGCATGTATATGCGTCCACATCAAAGCTATAGAGGACGCAACTGGAGTCTCCTTTAGTCAACACAGGCTTCCCCTCACACTTTCAGTGTGATCCTTGGGCTGTCTTTCCCAGGTACTAGTGTGGGAAGAGGAATTGAAAGTAGAGCAGCTTGGACCCAAAGCAGCACCTGCACGGGATGTTGATGATGCCGATGGTGGCTTAGTCCTTGAGGCCACGTCACCAGCTCTATCATCAATTATTTTCAGATGAGGTTGGGGGCATGATTTGGGGAAAATGTATTTTATGTATTCTTTGGAACTCTGAAGTAGCAATACATGCAAATCTTCAGGGGACAGTAAAATATAATAACTATTATTAATTACATTTTTACTTTGCTCAGCTTCCTTTTTTTTTTTTTTTACCAGACATTTTATAGCAACACAGAATTAGATGCTCTTACTGTTCTCAAACAATACACAGGAGAGGCTTTGTATCTTTAGTAGATTCTTAGGACGCATTTAGAAATCGAGTTTTCTTTACGTTAAAAGGTTTCATTTTGGGGGCCCAACGCGGTGGCCTAGCGGCTCAAGTCCTCGCCTTAAACGTGCCAGGATTCCATATGGTTCTAATCCCAGCAGCCCCGCTTCCATCCAGCTCCCTATTTGTGAACTGGGAAAGCAGTTGTGGTCACTTGCGGAGTGAATCATAGGACAGAACATCTTCCTCTCTCTTCCTCTCTGTATCTCTGACTTTCCAATAAAAATAAATAAATCTTTTTTGAAAGTTTGATTTTTGAAGGGTGAGTATCCTGTAGTCACACTCTGAAAGGGGTGAGCCAACAAACCTAACCAGGTTTGCACAAGATCAGAAGCTAATTTTCATGCTTTTTCAGTGGTAATTATAAGTGACTTTCTGGAGTTATTGTAAAGCCACTTATGGATGTAAAGTAGCACATTTACCAAAATAACGATATTTTTAAAAATTTCAAGGCAGGAATGTTAATCTAACTTTGGAAGACAACACAAAAGCCGCGGGAAGGCGGAGGCGGCAGAACCCAGCACAGTCCGGCAGCAAAGACAAGAAAAACAAGGCGGGTGGGGCCAAGCCTAACCCGCCTCCGCCACCCCCTTCCCGGCAAGGAGGAGACCTGCGCCTTCCCTGCCACCTGGACCAGCTGAGAGAGAACTTAAGCAGAAACTCTGAGTAAAGCCAAGGGGCAATAGAGTCCCCGGGATGTGCGATGTTGAGAATGAACCAAGCTTTGTTCCCCCGCCTTCCGGATTTTTTTTTCCCCATTGGTGAGCAGAACTTCGCTGCCTCTGGAGAGCTGCTCTGAAAGCTAGCCAACTAAGCAGGCTTGCCCGTGCCCTTGGCTGGACCGCGTGGACCGCGCGGATAATCCCGCAGATAATCCTTCACGGTCTCAGGCTGATGCGCGCCTGAGACACATTTGCTTCCCCCACACCCGCCAGCTCCTAGCTGGCGGCCCCCCACCCCGGCGCATCCCAGGGAAAGCAGTGTCTGAGTTTGGAGCTGTGCTGGTTCCGAATTGCCTCCTTTAGCAGTGACACACCGCAAGGGGTCGGCTCTCTCTGGCTAGGGCTGCAAAAAACAATTGGCTTTGTCCCCTCCTGGCGCAGCTAGGGGCTGCAGGCATGCCGCGCCCCCTCCCTTTCCCTTCAGCCTGGGCTTTCTAGCCGCGCAGCCCCCCCCCCCACACCTCCCCTCGCCACCGCTGCTGCTGCTGCTGGAGACCCTCGGGAGCCGCAGCGAGGGTCACCGCTGCTGCTGGAGAACCCCAGCACCCGAGGCGAGGGTCCCAGCTGCTCCTGGAGATCCCCTCTCAGTGCGGGGGAGGGTCTCCTGCCCTGCTGCGCCCCCTCTGCTTCCCTTGCACCTGGGCTCTCCAGCTGCCCGGTGCCCCTTCCATTCCCCTGGCAGCACAGCTGGGCTCTCCAGGAGTGCAGCGCCCCCTCCCCTCTCCACTGCTGCTGGAGTCCCACGGGAGCCACAGTGAGGGTTGCCGCCACTGCTGGAAACCCTCCCCCCCCACCCGGCACCCGAGGCGCCCGGGCTCCAGGAGAGGACAGGACCCTATCTACCGTGTTCCGGCGAAAAGACCGGGATCCCGGGCTCCTGGGTCCAGGAGAGAATGTGGCCCTGTTTCCAGTTCCAGAGAGAGGACCAGGGCCCTGTCTCAGAGTTCTGGAGAGGACCAGGGCCTGTCCAAGGTGTCAGGGGGAAGACCGGGGCCCTGCTTCCTGGGGTCCAGAGAGAGGACCGGGCCCTGTCTCCCGGGGTCCAGAGTGAGGACTGTGGCCCTGTCTCCAGTGGTCTCTAGCCACGCCGTGCCCCCTTCCCCTCCCTGTGCAGCGGTGGTCTCCACCTGGTCGGGGAGAGGAATCCCCTCCTGGCAAGGCTGGGGTCTGAAGCTGCGCCGCGCCCCGCCCTCTCCCCTCCCCTAGCCGCGTGGCTGGGTGTTATTGTGGGTCGCTCTGACTAGGCTGCAGCTCCCACTGGTATGTGTGAGGGCCTAGTATGTGCTGGGCAGAACCAGGCTGGACTGCAACAGCCATTGGTCCCAGTTTATGTTGGGCCTGAAAACAGAACCAACCCAGCAATTGCAACCACCAGCTGATCCAGGAGATGGACTGTGCCGGGCCCTGTGCTTGCTAGAACATACGAGAATCTGGTCTATAAATACCTCACAATTTCTTTGGGGTTCTCCCCAATCGAAATGCAGGACTCAGAACCCTGGCCAAGAAAAGACAGAAGAAAGAACAAGACAATCAACCACCTCAGCTCTATGTTGCCAGCGAAATACTGGGCAAATGAAGACTCTATGACTATGTCAATCAGTGGATTCTTCAACAACCCCCTCGTGCTTGGAGTGGTGAAAATGGCAGCGATTCATAACTGATGAACTATTAAAACCACTTGAGCAAGGATCTCAGAGCATGCCCCACATCCGGGACTTGGGGTGGGTGGGAAACTGGGAGGGGCTTCTCCCTCAATAACCCCCTTTACCTCAGATACAAGAAGGAAACAATATGGACATAATAGTCTTACCCACCTCCCTATAGCTCCTGAACCTTTTTACCATAATTAACTATGTAAAGATTGTCAACAATATAATTTTCAAAATTAAATAAAAAAATGCAAAAAAAAAAAAAAGAAGAAACGAATTCACTTCCAGCTCAACTTATGCTCAGTCCTTTCCCTTGCTTTTGTCTCCTTACGCAAAATGGCGCCCAATTCGGCTCTATGGGGCTGACTGGGCTGTGAATCCACCCTGTTCTCGCACTGCCTGTCTGGGATCTGCTGTTCTGTCTCTGTTCCTGGTCAAATCAAATGGACCAGCAGGACGGCCAGTTCTTTGGGTTCACCTCCCAAGTTTCCAGTGCAAGTCCCTTCCCACCTGGTTGCTGGTGGAGTTCCGATTGCCGTCAGCTGAATGCCGCTGGAGTATCCATCACTGCAACACCACACCATTGTGTCTGCTGCTTTCCTGTGTCTGTCAGTCTCCAGGCATCCCTCTGCTGTTGTTCTTTTCTCTATTTCCTGGAATGTGTCCTCTCTGCTTCATCCTGATTAAATGTTTCTCCATCTGTTTAAATGTGTGCTTACCCTATTCTGCCATCTTGATTCTCCCAGCAGTGAACTTTCATAGAGCAGTCACTGCGTTCTTGGAATACTTGATTATTCAGCCATCATTCCATCAAGTAACTACTATGATCACCCACATTTTACAGATGCAAGAAGGTAAGGAGAAGAAAGTAACTAGCCCAAGGTAATACAGCCTATTAGTGACAGAATCATAATGCAGTCTCAGGAAGGCTGGATCCCAAAGTTTATACCTGCATTTTAATCCATCCTGCTACACTTCTATACTGGCACTCAAGGATGTGTCCTCAGTTCTCAGAAACCTAGTTTTGCTTACTACTTAATCATATTAAAATGGAAGATTCAGAAATTGAATACTTCAAATACTAGTCTCCACAATCTAGTCCTCATTGATTCATCAAATATATACTGCAAATGGCATGGTGCTATATAGATCCACGAGGAATATGGTGTTTGCTAAGGATTATGTCTCAAAGAAACTAGTGCTGTACACTATAGGTGTATGTGTGTGTGTGTGTGTGTGTGCGCGCGTGTGTGTGTGCGCGTGCAGTGGGAGAAAGAGATTATGTATGAGTACAGCTGCATAGACATGGCTCTTTATAAACTGGATTTGGAAAAATGTTTCAGGTAGATATTTATACAAAGAGGAAAAGAAATTCTAGTAGAAGTAAAAGAACAAGTACATATAGAGATCAGGAATGTGTAGCAACCAGATGAAAAATTGGTAATATGGCGCTATATATATATATATATATATATATATATATACCCCGATGTGCCTAGAATAATATTGCTTTACACTTGTTTTCTCAATTCAATGACTATAAAGGCCTCTTTCACACTTACTTATCCCTTCTGGAAAAATCAGATGGTTACCCTAAGTATAGACTATAATGAGCAAGCAGGTGGAGCCTTCCCTGAAGTGTAGAGTGACCCAAGAAGCACTTTGCGTTGAACTATGTAGGTTCTTCTGTAAATACGGAGACATCATTAAATATTTAAGTGTGCATATTTTAGGAAGATAAGGTAAGGAAAACCAGGAATGTGAATACCAGTTGTGAGGTTTCTGCAACAATTTTGGCAATATAGAACTAAGATCTAGACCAGGATAATGGATGTTGAAATGTGAAGAAGTGGACAAATGTGAAAGACACTACAGTTTATCTGAAATGTCAGCTTTTTCTACAAATACTGAATGTTTTAGGCTTTGTGGGCTATATGATCTTTGTATGATTACATACAATTGTAGAATTCTGCCTTTATAACTGAAAGCAGCTGTAGACAATGTACATGAATAAACATCACTACGCTGCAATATAATTTTATAGATGGACACCAAAATTAGAATTTCATACTTTTCATGCACATAAGACATTTATTTTAACAACTGAAATAGAGAAACCATTTGTAGTTTGTAGCTATACAGAAAGAGATAATGGGCCAGAAGTTCTTGCTTAACCCTGGCCTAATTAGGTCTCATAATAAGATCTACTAATCACATTAGCATGTTTGATCTTTAATTAAACAACTAGTTATGAGATAATCCCAACATTATTAAATCATCAGATTCTACTCTTCATTAGAACTGCAAATATCTTGACTAATGGAATCTCTTCCATGATTTGTCACAAAATACTGAGCACAATTAAATCAGCCTCTCTGACACCTACTTCTTTAGCAATAAGTTTAAGATGTAAGTACATACAACCGTAGGGAAAAGGGCATTCATCTTGTTAATTCTTCAACAACACAATCCATCAACATTATGTCATAGAGCCTCAGACTTTTGGTAGATGTTCAAGGGTAAGTGCTTTGCAATTG
Source organism: Ochotona princeps (assembly GCF_030435755.1). Taxonomy (NCBI): domain Eukaryota; kingdom Metazoa; phylum Chordata; class Mammalia; order Lagomorpha; family Ochotonidae; genus Ochotona; species Ochotona princeps. The sequence goes on along the minus strand of NC_080833.1, from coordinate 152,917,924 downwards.
CCTTGATCATCATCATCATCATCATAACAATAACGCAAGTGATTTAAAGCACATGGTCGCTGGTGACATAACTTCCAAAGATGTTCACTATATCTGTGTACAAATTCTATCCAAACAGGACTCGCCTCTACAGTGAAAAAAACAATCCTTCCATAAACGGTATCACCATCAAATCCAAATTGTTTCAACATTAGTACTTTGGGGGGGAAGAGAAGTAGACAGGAGAATGATACCTACAAGGTCCTTGTTTTCTGAAGTGACTTCTATATTTTCAGAATCTCTGGTTTCAACAAATGTAACATGACCATCTTGTTGCTGCTTCCTATTCACTTCCCTTATTAAACCCATCATTTCACACACCCCCACCCTCCCTAACTAAAGCTCATCCTGTTTTCCAAACAGTCCTGGGACTTCACTTCCTTACTCAGGTTAGCAAAAATTAATAACATTGAAGACTCTAGCACTACAATTCAAGAACAGGAAATGCAAACTACAGGTTAAAGTCCTGCCTGACAACTTAATTTGTCTTCCATTTCCAAAAACTGAGCAAGAAATTGAATCCATAATATAATACTGAGGTAATATGGAATAAGTGACACAGAACCCAAGTTGCACTAATCCAAAGCCTATGTTTAAACTTGAAATATTCAGGGAATAAATATTTAAAAAAACTGAAATGTCAGTTGCTCCCTTGGGCCATCCAGACGTTTGATTTTTTCTTGGCTGAAAGTTTTACTGCCTAGCTTTGAGCAACTTTTAATCCCTACTGTATTGGGAATCTATACAGAAGATGAACTGCCTATATTTGAAAATAGAAAGGCAGCTTAAGCTAATAAATGACAAAGGAACTGTTGAAGGAAGTTGAAGCCTGGTATTCAGTTCCCCAGAACTTTTAGTATCTTCACAAAATAGGACTTTATTCAAATCAAGTTCAAGGTCAAAAATTCAAACATGATTGTACCCAAAGGTACCCAGTATTCAAGTGTCTGTTAATTTTCCTAAAGCTTCACAAGAACTTTTCCTTTTGGGTTTCACATTTTAAGACCAGCACTTTACAAAGAACTAATGGCACCACCTGCAGTTATTTTCCAGACACTAGAACTCCCCATTCTCCCACCTTTACATACACTAACACCCCTTACTGTCACTTGGTTACAAACATCAGGTGGGCTCTTACAGGAAAGTGACATGCAGATCCAATGGGCAGGTTGTTTGTATCAGCTGGCGTGATGTCATCACTCTGCACAGCACTCACTCATGACACCCCCTTCCTCCGTCTGGTTACCTCCTGGGATTGCAGCGTTCGTTCACACAATCTGTTTCCACCAACTACAAAAGTTTAGAGTAACAAAACAAAACCAAAAAACCCAACAAACAAAAAACTGGGACAACGAGCTCAGCCCTGGTACTTCATGACTGTATGATTGTGAATGAGTTACTCCAAGTTGTTAGACCCAATATCCCACACCCATAAAAAGGATGATAAAACTATTGTTCTTAAGCCTACCGGAAATAATAAATGAGATGATGGGGAAGTTCTCTTGTAAAAAGTAAGAGGTAGAATAGAGCCCACCATGGCCACCAGATAAACTGTCATAACAACTAGGCCCAAAATGATCCGATATTGCAGATGGTGAATAGAAGCAAAACTTAGAAACAAAACAAAATAAAGGGAAAGGGAGAGAATGAGCTTCAGTTTGGTAGTAGGAGAAACATAATGAAATGTTGTGGAATGGCCCAGGGTGACAGTAAGATGCAGCCCTAGAAACATACTTACTAGTAGCTGTTCTTTAATCCAAATGCTTGGCAAAACCGTTTCTATTTAATTTATACTTTCTAAAATAGCCTCTTCACTTACTTTTCCTCAAGTTTTAGAGAAACAGGGGTAGAAAGGGCAGCTTCGCCTGCCCTCTCGTGGCCACCGGCACTCACTGCAGGACGCTCCTCCTAACTGCTGCCAAGTAAAGGGAAGCAGCCCCAGCCACAGAGACCTTCTCTGTCAAGCACACTCTTTACAAGTTGCAAAGGAGTCCCATTATGGAAGCCCTACATACGCCCTCGGGGTCTGCATTCACAGGAAAAAGCAGTAGAGACAGAGCACAGCACACAGCACGCTCCCTCCCAGGAGGGCAGCAGGTGTCTATCTCTTCCTGCCTGCATGCCTGCCTGTGTGCATGCCAGCCTTCCTCTGTGCTATTTGCTTTGAAACACAGAGGAACAGAGAGGGAGAGAGAGCAATCTTTCTTGCATCTGCTGGCTCACTTCCCCGAGGACCAGCACCAGAGCCAGCCGAGGCTGGGCCACGACAATCCCGGGAACCAGGACCTTCCTCCAGGTGTCCCCCTGGGCACAGGAGCACAGGGGCACAAAGCCCTGCACCATCCTCCACTGCTCTCCCAGGAGGATCGGCTGGGAGCTGGCCTGCGGGGGAAGCAGCCAGGATCTGAAGCAGCACCCATGCAGGCCATCTGCCTGGCAGGCTGATTCTTGACCCACTGGGACACCACCCTGGACCACTCCACCCCAACAATCACCACTCCATACCACACACACAGGGCAGTTGTGAGGGCCTCTCCAAGGGGATGGGGTGCATGGCCAAGGCAGGGACAAGCGGGAAAGGGGCGACGGGTGCCTGAGTAGAGGGCAGGGATGCAAGGGTGCACCTCCCCTAAAGAAGGGTTCAGGGTAGAACGCAGGAAAGGCTGCTGGGAAACAGTCCAGGGATCCAGGCCCGTGCTGTCGGGAGCACAGGCCCTGAAAGCGTTCCCTTGTCCAGGCCCAGGTGGCTCCCCCGCCAACGTCATACCTGCTCATGGCTTTTTCCACCTACAGTACAAGTTCCCAAATGTGCTCCAAAAAGCCTGACCATCTGGCGCTGCAACCCAGACACTGCACTGCATACCTGCTCGATTGAGCTCGGCTGTGCTCGGCTGTACTCGACTGTGCTCGGCTTGGCCTTGGCCTGGCGGCAAAAGAGGTGCTGGGAATATACATCCCACGATACACTTTGAGAGACAAGGGGATGGTGTCTCTTGTCCCAGAGCGGCCTATGGAAGGCTATCTAGTGGAACATCTTTTCCCAAAATGCCTCACGACTCCAGAGGCTAGAGTACTTAGGCGCTCTGACGTGGGACTGCAGCTCCCACAGTGCGCTTGCCCACGCTGAAGTCGGACTCCAACTCCCAGACACAGGTGGGAACACTGACGTGGACTGCAGCTCCCACAGTGCCTGTGGGCACGCTGACGTCGGACTGCAACTCCCAGACGCCCATGGGCACGCTGACGTGGGAATGCAGCTCCCACAGTGCCCGTGCCCATGCTGACGTGGGACTGCTTTGAAACACAGAGGAACAGAGAGGAAGAGAGAGCAATCTTTCTTGCACCTGCTGGCTCACTTCCCCAAGGACCAGCACCAGAGCCAGCCGAGGCTGGGCCATGACAATCCCGGGAACCAGGAGCTTCCTCCAGGTGTCCCCCTGGGCACAGGGGCACAGGGGCACAAAGCCCTGCACCATCCTCCACTGCTCTCCCAGGAGGATCGGCTGGGAGCTGGCCTGCGGGGGAAGCAGCCAGGATCTGAAGCAGCACCCATGCAGGCCATCTGCCTGGCAGGCTGATTCTTGACCCACTGGGACACCACCCTGGACCACTCCACCCCAACAATCACCACTCCATACCACACACACAGGGCAGTTGTGAGGGCCTCTCCAAGGGGAGACCCCAGCAGCGGGGTCCCCGTCGAGAGTTGCCTCTGCTGCTGGAGAACCCTGGCAGCCGAGGAGAAGGTCTGCAGCCATTCCGCGGCCCCTCCCCTTCCCTTCCGCCTGGGCTCTCCAGATGCACCATGCCTCTTAGGCTCCCCTCGCCATGTGCCTGAGCTATCCTGGCGGGCTGCTCCCACCCCTCCCCTGGCCAGTCGGCTAGAGACCACAAGCACCCGAGGCGAGGGTCGCTGCTGCTGATGGAGAACCCCTGCAAGCCAAGGCGAGGGTCACCGCTGGTGCTGGAGACCCCTGCAAGCCAAGGCCAGGGTCACCACCGCTGCTGAAGACCCCTGGCAGCCGAGGCGAGGTCGCCAATGCTGATGGAGACCCCCAGGTGCAGCAGAGCAGGTCTCTGCTGCTGCTGGAGTTCCACTCACAGTGCGGGGAGGGTCTCAAGCCATGCCGCGCTCCCTCCCCTTCCCTTGCTCCAGGCCTTACCAGCCCCGCTGCGCCCCCTCTCTTCAGCTTGCCACCACTGCTGCAGACCTCTGTCAGCAGCTGCGAGGGTAGCTGCTGCTGGAGACCACTGGAAGCCAAAGCATGTGTCTTCCCCTGGGCCAAGGCCCCTCCCCTTCCCTTGTGTCTGGGCTCTCCAGCCTGGCTGTGCTGCTTCAGCTCCCCTCGCCTAGCCACTGCTGGAGACCCTCAGCAGCTGAGGCGAGGGTCGCCACCGCTGCTGGAGACCCCCGCCAACCGAGGCCAAGGTTGCCAATTCTCCTGGAGATCCCCTCGTGGCACAGCTAGGGGTTGCAGCAGTGCCTCGCCTCCTCCCCTTCCCTTGCTCCAGGGCTTTCCAGCTGCAGCGTGCCCCCTCCCCTCTGCTCGCCGCCACTGCTGAAGACCCCATGCAGCGGAGGCGAGGGTCGCCGCGCGGCTGGAGACCCCCAGCACCCGAGTCCAGGATCGCTGCTGCTGTTGGATCCCCTTGTGGCGCAGCAAAGGGCTGTAGCCCTGCTGACCCCCTCCCCTTCCCTTTAGCCTGGACTCTCCAGCTGCACCCCGCCCCATCCCCTCCCCTTTCCGCAGCTGCTGGAGACCCCTGCAAGCCAAGGCGAGTGTCGCCGCTGCTGTTGTAGACCCCCAGCACCCTAGGTGAGGGTCGCTGCTGCTGCTGGAGACGCCTACCAGCCGAGGCGAGTGTCGCCAATGCTGATGGAGACCCCCGGGTGCCACAGCGTGGGTCTCTGCTGCTCCTAGACTTCCCCTCGCAGTGCGGGGAGGGTCTCAAGCCATGACGCACTCCCTCCCCTTCCCTTGCTCCTGGCCTTACCAGCCCTGCTGCGCCCCCTCTCTTCAGTTCTTCACTGCTGCTGGAGACCCCCGGCAGCAGCAGCGAGGGTAGCCTCCGCTGCTAGAGACCCCTGGGATCTGCGTTGAGATTCGGCTCCACTGTTGAAGACCCCCTAGCAGCAGAGGCCAGGGTCTGCAGAAATGCCATGGCCACTCACCATCACTTGCGCCTGGGCCAAAATGTGGTATGTTTTTATTTATAGAATGTCTTAATTTGGAGTCTTACATGATTGTTTCAAAATTTAAATCGAGCAAATAAGCAGGTTATTAAGGAAGAGAATTGCTTGTAGAATATTGTCCTACAGAAGTATGGCTATCGTAGAATGGAAAAGCTGGGACAAAATACTAAAGGCTTAAGCATGTTGAGAAATGAACCTTGCAAGTTTTACATATAGAATTGTTTATAGTATAAGATACTACTAACACATCGTTGAAGTGTTTAACATTAATACCTAGCGTACACCTACATTAGAATTAAGGGTGCATACATAGGAATGCTAGTAAATTTGAGAATTTACACGGGAGAGGTCTGGCGCAATAGCTTGGCAGTTAAGGGGTCTGGTACAGTAGCCTAGTAGCTAAAGTCCTCACTTCGACCATGCCGGGATCCCATTTGGACACTGGTTCTAATACCGGATGCTTTGCTTCCCGTCCAGCTCCCTGCTTGTGGCCTGGGAAATCAGTAGAGGACAGCCTAAAGCCTTGGGACTATGCACCCATGAGGGAGATCTGGAAGAAGCCCCTGGCTTTGGATTAGCTCAGCTCTGGCCATTCTGGACACTGGGTGAATAAACCAGTGGATGGAAGATATTTCTGTGCCTCTGCTTCTCTCTGTAAACCTGCATTTCCAATAAAATAAAGAATCCAAAAAGAATGATGTGGAACACTCAAAAAGACATAAGACACTTCAACAGAAAATGAAATTAGAAAATCAATGCATGATATGAGAAATTTGGCAAGGACTGACCTTGAGGAATTGAACAGATATTACAAAATCAACTGCAGACTGGCTCTTGTGAGCAGCAGGCTGAGCTACTGCCTGTGTACTGATCTCCTATGAGCTCCGATTCAAGTCTTGGCCATTCTACCTTGGATCCAGATGTCTGCTAATATGTCTGCAGAGGCAGCAGAAGAGGGCAGAGGTACTTGGGTCCCTGTCAGCTACAAGAGGGACAGAGCTCCAGGCTCTGGCTATCCAGTGGCCCAGGCCTTGATGTCAGCCATTGAGATGGAGGATCTGTCTCCCCCTCTTTATCTACCTTGCAAATCAAGTATTTCTTAAAGAAAAATTAAAAATGAAAATAGTTGAAAGTCAAGATAAATGAGGATCAACAGAATTAAAAAATATTTGAACTTGAAGACAGGTTCAATATTTTCTAGCCAGCTTTTAAAAAAATGTGAGAAAGGGAATGAAAGCAGCCCGAGAGCTTTGAGACCTTACTGAAATGAACACTTTCTTGGAATTCCTGAGAGGAAGAGAGTATGCTGCATATTCAATGAAACAGCTCATAACTTCCCTGATCTTAATAAGTACACCTCCAAATACAGAAGGCCTATAGGATGTCAATTGACAGGATCAGAAAAGATCCATGTTCCCTTGACCTATGTGGTCCAGCTCTTTTAAGTGCAAACAATTGTTCATTCTTAAAAGGAAAGCACTGTCGTTTTCAAGGGGACCTCCACTAAATGAACAACATTGTCAAACAGAAATTCTATAGGCCAAGAGGGAATTGAATGGTTTAGCTCAAGTTGTGAAGAAAAAGTAAGCCTATCAGCCAAAAATACTTGGCTGAGTAGAACTATCCTTTATAACTTAAATATTCTCCAAAATGAGTGAAAGTCAGGAAAGTCATCAGAATCAACTGGCCTCCTAAAACTTGTTTGAGGGAAATGTACAGACAGAAGCAAATAAAAGGTAGCAGGCTAGCATCATGAGAACATGCAAAACTTCTATTTATTCTCATTACAAAGTCAGATATACAGAGAGGAGAGACAGAGAGGAAGATCTTCCGTCCGACAGCTCACTCCAAGTGGCCGCAATGGCTGGAGCTCAGTCAGTCCAAAGCCAGGAGCGCCGACCCCCCATGTGGGTGCAGGGTCCCAAGGCTGTGGGTCATCCTTGACTGCTTTCCCAGGCCACAAGCAGGGAGCTGGATGGGAAGCAGAGCCGCCGGGATTAGAAACAGTGCCCATATGGGATCCTGGCATGTGAAAGGTGAGGACTTTAACCACTACGCTATTGTGCTGGGCCCAAAATGGAAAACTTTGAAGCTCACCCATAACTGGATGAAGAATACTCAGAAGAAACCAACTAATTTTTAAGTGGATAGATTACTTACTAATAACAGCAACTTACTGTTACTACTTATTAGCAACAGCTTTGAAAGTCAATGGACCACACTCCCAGGTAAGATATAGTTTGGCTAAATGGATTAAAAAATAACCAAGGATATGTACCTTAAGAAACTCATTAGTAAAGACACACACTGGTGAAAAGATGGAAAAAAATGTTCTACCTAAGTGGAAACCTAAAGCAAGCAGGAGTAGTGCATTAGACAAAATACACTTCAGCCAAAAGCTATAAAAAGATACAAAGATCATCAGATAGTGATCAAGCAATTAATTCAACAATAAGATAGGACAGATTGGGTACTATATATCCAATGCCACAGCATGTCATTTTCTTAAAAAGCCTTATTATATCTAAAGGGAGGGCCCAGCAGTGTGGCCTAGTGGCTAAAGTCCTCGCCTTGAATGCCCCGGGATCCCATATGGATGCCAGCTCTAATCCCAGCAGCTCCACTTTCCATCCAGCTCCCTGCTTGTGCTCTGGGAAAACAGTCGAGGACAGCTCAATGCCTTGGGACCCTGCACCTGCATGGGGGACCTGGAGGAGGTTCCTGGTTGGATCGGCGCAGCACCGGCCATTGTGCTCACTTGGGGAGTAAACATCAGACGGAAGATCTTCCTCCATCTCTCCTCCTCTCTGTATATTTGATTTTGTAACAAAATAAATCTTTTAAAAAAACACATACATATCTGAAGGGAGAGTCAAGCTCCAGATCAAGAAAAGTGGAGTTAAGGAATCAACTAACATGTCAGTCAAGCCAAAAATAAAACAAAAACAAAACCAAAAAAAAAAACAAAAACAAAAAGAAAAACCACAGTTCTAGGGTATACAGACACTGACACAGCATTCATTGCAATAGCTTTAGAATATGTACTTGAATACACTAAACTTCCTCTAAGACCACATATTAAACCACAACAAAAAGTACATCATATCTTTTCTAATCACAAAAATATAAATCCAGACAAATTTGGTAATTATAAAGCCATAGATTGAGGGGCGGGCCCTGTGGCTCAAGAGGCTAATCTTCCACCTTGCACACTGGCATCCATGTGGGCACTGGTTCATGTTCCAGGGGCCTCACTTCCCATCTAGCCCTCAGCTTATGGCCTGCAAAGGCAGTGGAGGATAGTTCTCGTGCTTGGACCCTGCACCTGTGTGGAAGACCTCAAAGAAGCTCCTGGCTCTTGGCTTGGGATTGGTTCAGCTCCGGCCATGGCAGCCATTTGGAGAGTGAACCAGTGGACAGAAAATCTTCTCTTTGTAACATCTGCCTTTCAAATAAATCTTGAAAACAAAACCATCTGCAGATTAAATATTATGATCCTGAAATCCAAAGAAGAAATGTGGAAGAATCCAAAAGAAAACTTAAAAATTGAATGAAATGAAAATACAGCATTTCAAACCTTACATAAGACATCTAAAGAAATACTAAGTAAAGGTTGAAGCATTAAATGCCTACATAAAAAAAATGGAAAGGTTTCAAACAGGTTAGGTGCATTTTGGGTATCTAGAGAAGGCAGAATAAACTAAATCCTAAAGTTAGTAAAGAAATAAAGATCAAACCAGTAAATGAAGAGAAAAACATGAAAGATCAGTGAAACAAAGGTTATTTCCAAAAGAAATAAAACCAGCAAACTTATAGACTAACCTAGAAACAAAACATTGAAATGAAATTAGAGAGCTGGGCCCGGCGGTGTGGCCTAGCAGCTAAGGTCTTTGCCTTGAACGCTCCAGGATCCTGTATGGGTGCTGGTTCTAATCCCAGCAGCTCCACTTTCCATCCAGCTCCCCACTTGTGGCTTGGGAAAGCAGTCAAAGACAGCCCAAAGCCTTGGGACCCTGCTCCCACATGGGATACCTGGAAGCAGCTCCAGGCACCTGGTTTCGAATCGGTGCAGCACGGGCCATTGCACTCACTTGGGGAATGAATCATCGGATGGGACATCTTCCTCTGTCTCTCCTCCTCTCTGTATATCTGACTTTGTAATGAAAATAAAATAAATGTTAAAAACAGTGAAAAGAAATTAGAGGAGAGCTGAGAAACGAAATCTAACCAACACTAGAGAAAGGTGAAAGGTCACTAGGGACTATTGTGAAGAACTGTATATGCATTCATGGTGTTCATTTTACGAAAAACGCAAATTTTAAGACCTTTTTCATCAAGATAAACAGATCTTTAATTCTGTCTTCTACAAACTTTTTGAAACATTGTTTGGAATTTAAAGTTGATCTCATGTGAATTTAGAATAATATCACAGATTGGGGGGAAGAAGGGGGAGGGATAGAAAAATGGGAGAAGTCTGATGGACAAGTTGAAAGTAATGGCTGGGTAGAAGAACTAAGTTCTGGTGTTCTATAGTATGACAAGGTGATGACAGTTACCAATAACATGCTGTGTGTACATACATATGTGGACGCGTCTACACATTATATATAACATACAGTTAATACATATAAAGCTAGATGGAAGGAATTTGAGTGTTTCACCACATAGAAATTATCCAAGGAACTACGTAACTAGATCTATTCACCCCCATTTCATCACTACCCAATGTTTCTTTTACATGCAGCAAACCCTTGCAGAGTCCCCGTGGAAGCATATTTGTGTCAACTGATCTTAAAAATGTAAAAAGTTGCACTTAAAATTATGACTACCTTATATATTCAAGTAACCAGAAACTTAAAACATGAGGATTTTAATTGTTGTGGAACATTCAGACTGATTTAATGAGAAAATTATGGAGACATGCGTCTGCTAACTATTACATGCAAACAATTGGAACTATCAGGTTTTGACTGGTGCATTATTTTACCAGTAAGATTCTTTGCAATGGTGAAAAATATTCAAAAATTCACCTTTTGTTCTTACAGTCTGCCACAAAGAACAAACCCTCACTTTCACTCCCTCGCTTAACTACACCTCGTGTCTTTTTCCTCCATGGCGATGTGTTATGTTTCTTTAGAAGAGCCAAGAGACTCAATACAGAGACAGCTAGAACTTATACGAGAGTTTGGTAGAGTGGCAGGGTACAAAATGACGTAACGAAAAACAGTTATAGTGTATGCAAACAGCCCCAAGATGGAAAGGGATCTAATCAGCAAGATATCATTCAAAATAACAGAAAACTATGAAGTAGCTGGGATAAACCTAACCAAAAATACATATGAAAAAATGCTCAAGTTCCTTGGCAATAAGGGAAATCCAAATGAAAACATCAATGAGGTACCACCTAATGCCAGTAAGGATGGCACACATACAAAGAAACACCAACAACACCTGCTGGCAAGGAACCGGGGAAAAGGGAACCCTACTCCACTGTTGGTGGGACTGCAGGTTGGTACAGCCTCTATGGAATCAGTATGGAGAACATTCACACAACTCAAAATCAACATACCGCATGATCCAGAAATAGCACTCCTAGGAATACATCCAAAACATCTGTTTCATGAGAAACCAACATGTACCCCTATGATCATAGCAGCACAATCAGTAATTGCAAAAACATGGAAGCAACCAAAATGCCCATCAGCAGAAGACTGGATAAGAAAGCTATGGTTCATCTACTCCATGAAATACTATTCAGCTATTAAAAAAACCAAAATGCAGTTCTTTGTGGCCAAATGGGCCCAACTGGAAACCATAATGCTAAGGGAAATGAGCCAATTCCAGAAGGTTAGATACCACATATTTGCCTTAATTTAAGATGAAATGATGCCAGTTCGAAAAACAGTACCTGTAAATTGTAGTATTATTCCAAGCCCAAACAGTCTGTAGCTCATGCAATAAGATATTGTGATGTAACCAATGAACCAACAATCAATGTGAGTCAAACTGCTTATGATCTACATCAAACAATTGTAAAACCTGATATACTTTTAAGACCCTATGCTACTTGGAAATGGGGTGGGAGAGCAGAGAAATCTTCCATCTGCTTAGAATGTGAGGAAGACGTGAAGTATAACCTGTCAGGAATGGAACAAGTAACTCAAACTACAAAGACATATAGGGGGAATCAAGAGCGATCCTGGCAATCTCTTAACAGATCGTACACACAGAGCAGGGGGGCACCCCAGAGTGGAGCAGGTGGACAGGAGGAGGCTTGTATCCCAACCCTGTAGACTCCCGGATCCTCACCAAGGACTATCACTACGGGCACCAAGGACTATATCCCAACCGCCAAGAAGAACATAGGGAATTGGAGTGCCTTCGGAGCCTGCGAATTCTGAGGTCATCCACCCCCGTCTGGATCTCCCACATGGGATGGAAGAAGCCCAAATCTTTCCTGGCAGGATCCAAGGTCATCGGAACAACAGCCAGGAGCCCTGAGCAGTCTGCAGAAACAGAAGAACAGTAAACTTCCTTTGGGACTAGGGAGAGGAGCTTTCTCTGATCCTTACTTAGTTCCAACTTTGGATCCCCACCCTCTCCTGCAAGGACCATCAGGGTCGCTGCAGAGACCCCCCCCCCCCAAAAAAAAAATTAGGATACAGAACAACAAGAAAAGCTTAGAACCAGGAGGAAATGGTCGACGTAGACTCACACATACCTTACTAGGCAGGACATAAAGATTGGTTACTCCTCACTAACGCATTGAAGATTTCTCTGCACACCTCTTCTAAAACTGGTCTGCACCTCAACTGTTGACAGAGTTATAAGCCTTGTCAGAGTTATAAGCCAGTTTAGACTATCCTAAAATCTGCCAAGTTCAGCAACATTATGTTTTAACTCTATAAACTGCTAAATACTCCAATGAAAATAGACATGAGACAGCTGAATAGTACCCTATAGCCATTTTAAGGTGTATACAAGCCGGTTCCGTGTGTAAACTAAAATTGAAATGCCAATGAAGTACTCACAGGATGTGGTTAAGAACTTGCATTTTAACGTACTGATTACTCAATACCATGTCAATTAACTCCATAATGTTGTAAATTGTTGCTGATGTTTTGTTGTGGCTTTTAATTGATTGGGATGATATTCTGCCAGCTCTATTTTCAGACCAGAGATGGTCTCCCCAAGAAACCTGGAGTTTATCTGGACAATAAGATGCTGGACACTATGCAAACTACATGGTTGCTGTGAAAGAATCTTGACTTAATTTGAACTGTAATACTGCAACAAGGTGGAACAATCCACCATGGGGGGATGGCACGGGGAGATGTTGGGGGAATCCCAGAGCCTATGAAACTGTCACTTAATGCAACGTACTTCATAAAAAAAGTGAGGGAATTGTAACTCAAATAATCCACAAGTCTAATTTTCATTGTAGTTAGACTTCCTCTAGAGCTAATAAGTAGGTCCATTGTCTAATTTGATCATCATTAATTTCCCACTTTTTACCCACACCTGCCCAAAGAATAAAAATCCAAACCACATCTAGCCAGAAGGCAGAAAATACAAGCTAAAAATTATGGAATTCTCACAAGTTGGGTACTTAACCAGTAACAGGTGTACTTTTCCTAACATTGGTGAGCTATAGAACTCACATACACTGTCTCTTTTCATCCAGTCTTTAAAATGTTTGTGGAGAATGATCATGAAAGCCAACATATGGATTTCAAGTCTGCATGGAAACTTCTCTTTTGACTCCATTTTTACGGACTTTGTGAAGCATCCCACTTCCTACTTCCTCAAACACCTCCACGAGGCAGAGAAGCGCCAGACTTTCATCCTTGTCTGATCTTCTCCTATCTCGGTATTGAGTGTTTGAGCATTACTCCCACGTTTGTCTACACGAGGAATGTTGCTGGCCAATGCTGACAAATTAACGTCTAGTCCAGCTCACGTGTCAGTTTCTCTACCATGCCGTAACAGTAAATAACTTCGGAAGTACTCTCAACATTATGGCTTTTCTAGAAATCACTTGGTCCCTAAATGATGGAAAACAATCCTTACTGACGTGTATGCATAATTCCGGTAAGGCAAATCTCACTTGGAATCCACACAGCTCGTCAGAAGCTCCGAGATCAAGAATGATCTACTAGGTGATGCTAGGGAACGCGGGGCTATGCTTAACAGACGAAGCTGTAACAGTCTAATGGAAAATTGAGACATTTGAATTTTTAGTAGGAAATGAGCTAAAAGCAGATAACTATTTTAGAACCTTAATGGGGTGAAGTTCATGCTCACACAAGCCATCTTTCTTTACAATTCTTGCATGCGTGTGTGTTTAGGAAGTTTCAGCCCTGTGCATATGGAGTAATTCTGACAGCCTAGTTATCCTTGAAAAAAAGGCCAGCATTGGTTTAGGAATGGGCTACCAACATGGGATATGTTCAGCTCACAATGTACTGGCCTTCAGTATTTTAGTCAGAGAGTTAAGATTTTGGACCTGGTGAGGTGGCCTAGCAGTTATAGTCCTCGCCTTGAATGTGCAGGAATCCCATATGGGCACTGCGTCTAGTCCTGGCAGTCCTGCTTCCCATCTGGCTCACTGCTTGTGGCCTGGGAAAGCAGTTGAAGATGGCCCAAAGCCTTGGGACCCTGCACCCACGTGGGAGACCTGGAGGAGGTCCTGGGCTCCTGGCTTCAGATCGGCTCAGCTCCAGCTGTTGCGGCCACTTGGCGGAGGGAATCATTGGACAGAAGATTGTCCTCTCTCCTTTCTACATGTCTGGCTTCCCCCCCAAAATAAATAAATCTTTAAAAAATATTCTTACTGTAAAGTCAGATTTACAGAGAGGATGAGGAGACAGAAAAATCTTTCATTTGCTGAGCCACTCCAAGTGATTGCAACAGTTGGAGCTGAGCCAGAAGCTTCTAGGTCTCCCATGCCAGTACAGGGCCGCAAGGCTTTGGGCTGGCCTTGACTGCTTCTCCAGGTCACAAGCAAGAAGCTGGATGGGAAGTGGAGCAGCCGGGATACAAGTGAGCGAGCAGCCGTGTGGGATCCTGGCACTTGCAAAGGTGTCGACTTTAGTCAGTAGGCTACTGCTCCGGGTCCAGTTGGAGATTTGTCACTCAAATGTTTACGGTTAAAGATCCTGATAAGCCATAGAATGCGTTTACATGTAAAATAGTAGCAAGTGAGTACAGCATGGTTTTGCACATGATTTCCTGCACATCTGCAGGTAAGTAGTTCAACAGTTGTTCAAACGATAGCAGACACAATCCCTCTGGCAATGTATTTCACTGGAACTGTTCATCTTATTGAGAGTTTCTGGCAGCAAAGCATGATATTCCAACAATTCCTTCATTTTGCTTGACTGAAAAAAAGAAAAATCTGCCCAGTGACTGCAGTAGACCTTGTTCTTAAGGTAAGATTACCAGGGAACTAAGCAAAAACATACATTCAGAATGTTTGATTTGTTGATGTCCGTTTGGCATTGGTAGGGGACTTGTGCATTGTTTTCTGCAATAGAAAACATGGCATCACACAGTCAATCTTTCCAAGGCTTCAGGGAACTGGTCTCGCTTCTCCTACCCAACTCTCAGTAGACTGCAACTGAGAATTACAGTCATGTTTTTGGAGTTCTTTGAGGTTAGACAATGTGATTTCAGTCTCTGGCTCTTTCCACAAACCAAAATTTATAGTCAGCACTTATTGATAGTTTTATGCTATTGAATAATTTTCAGTCCTGTAAGACGTCGGAGAGGATGCTGGCAAATGCTTTCCTCCTATACATCACTCACAAGTTACTTAGCTCCCCTCAGTACCTTCCCGTCAGCCTTCCAAGTGCCTCATTTGCTCCAACTCCCTGGTTTCTGATGAGATGGAAATAGATATTTTAAGAGGATCTTCTCTCTCTCTCTCTCTCTCTCTCTCTCTCTCTCTCTCTCTCGCTCTCTCTCTGTCTCACACACACACAAGAAGTCACAGTATATTTCTCCCATGGGAAGGGATGACTGATCAAGAAGGATGGCTGTTTTAAATTTTATTATTTATTTGAAAGAATGGAGGCAAGTAGACACTTGCCTCTTATACTTACTGAAATAAAAAAGTCCCCCAAAGACAAATGGTTTCCTTCCTGTTTGTTAGCTAATACAAAGTACAGAAGTGGAATATGACTGAAACTGACACCTTGAGATTTGATTAATGTTTATAACCCTCATCTGTACTCTTTAGAAATAGTGGTTTTTCTACTTACTACTTGTGGAATTCTTTAATGGAGGATTAAACTTGTGGTTATAACCTCAAAGTATGCTGCAGTGAAAAGTTAAACAAAAATTATAAAGGAAGGAGGAGAAAAGGCGAGAGTGTGGCAGAAGGCTAGACTGGTTGGGAAATCTCATTATGCTCTTAACTTTAAGTAAAATACAAGGAATGCATTCCAGTTAAATAAAACTTTACAAAAAAGAGAGGAGAGTAAGAGAATAGAGAAAGATTTTCTATTAACCGATTTAATCTCAAAATGTCTGCCACAGCATGGGCTAGGTCAGACCAAAGGCAGCTGTCAGATATCCATCCCCAGGTGTATGCGGATGGCAGCAACCTAGCTGTTCAGATTATCACTTGGTTACTTCCAGGGTTCATTAAGATGAAGTTAGTATACTTGGCATATGCTTGCTAAGAGGGAATATCAACTGAACTTGAACTATGGTTACGCAACAAGGGGGAGGAACCCACCATGGGGGGAGGGTGTGGGGAAGTGTGGGGAGAATCACAGTTCCTACGAATAAATTTAATAAAAAAAAAAACAAAAACAAAACAAAAGCAAAAAAAAAAGATGAAGTTTAGAGCCCACAGTTGAAGCGGCATTGGAATCCAGACCCCATGATATGGGCTACAGGAGTCCTCCAGCATCATCTTAATCTCTGCCAACATTTGCCTAGGGATGATATTTTAAACAGTTTAACCATAATAGTAGCAGGAACTAACTTAATCACATGCCTTTAGCAAGTAGGAAAACAAAATGTGAAGCCTGGACTTTGCCACCCAACATCCCTCCCCACGACCTCCCCTGCCCTGGCGCTTTACCTTAGGTTCCCTAGTTTTGGTGTTTCTGCTATGTGAAGTAGGATTCGAGTTACAGCTTTTCCATGAGCCAAAATGAGTTATGAGCACTTCATGTATTTGTCAAGAAACTTCTCTGTGCCTTTGTTTCTCATCTGTTGAATAGGATCACTGATTCCTACCTTCTGAAAGTCAGTGATAGTGTGCTTGGTGTAACACTTGGCATGCAGAACGCAGCATTGTTGTTGCCATCTGTGGATCCACTTGCAAAGTATTAATCAGAAATTGGATTCCCTACATATTAAGTGAATATTTCTCAAATTTGAAATCTAAGAATAGGATGGCTTATCTGTAGGTCCCTTAGTTCATAGACAGTATGAAAAGTACAGGTTCACAAATATTTCTTTTCCACATATATTCTTTATACAATGTTAACTTTGTTATGGGAAAATAGCTGAATAGTTCCTTTTGTCCTTGCCAGCAAAGTGACACAACAAGAGGGTAACAGAGCCGGCATTTCTCAACATGCTCCTCTTTATTTTTCTCTAATTTAAATCTAGGCATCCCAGACTGGACGAGTCTCTCTTTATGGACCTAAACTGCTCAAATAGTGGACAATTACTTAATAAATCCTCTCCAACTCTCTCCCCCATATCCGGCCACATGCTGTGATGCATGACTGCTGGCCTTGTCCGAAGGCTTCTCTAAGCCAGTGACTCACCATAGCTCTATTACCATGAAGCCAAAGATCAGCAGTCTCTTTATGTACAAACTATCGCTGCAAGTTTGATCAGTTCCCTTATTGCACGAGTAGGTACTGTTTATGACTCAGACAAAACTTTTCTCATGGCAATAACAAACACAAATTAAGGGTAAAGTGCCCGGTGGTATGGCCTAGTGGCTAAAGTCCTCACCTTGAAAGCCCCGGGATCCCATATGGGCACCGGTTCTAATTCCAGCAGCTCCACTTCCCATCCAGCTCCCTGCTTGTGGCCCGGGAAATCAGTTGAGGATGGCCCAATGCTTTGGGACCCTGCACCCGCATGGGAGACCTGGATGAGTTTCCTGGTTCCCGGGTTCAGATTGGCGCACACCGGCCATTGCGGCTCACTTGGGGAGTGAATCATTGGATGGAAGATCTTCCTCCCTGTCTCTCCTCCTCTCTGTATATCTGATTTTGCAATAAAAATAAATAAATCTTTAAAAAAAATAATAAAATAAAACAGGAGCCAAGAAGCACCTCTAGACTTACCAGTCATGCAAAAGGGAGGCGCATGCTTGCAGTCTGCCCTTTGGAACGAATTCAGGACCTTGGGCTGTAATAAAATGAATAAATCTTTAAAAAAAATTAAAGATAAAAAGGAACACTCTAAGTAAATGTACTTTTAAACCAAAAACCTTATTTTTTTCCCAACAGTTTTGATAGGTTGGCAGGGGAAGAGTCTACAACAATGTTTGTGTGAGTGCACTTCAAGACACCAATGGGAAAAAATGGAAATTAAGTGCAAGTGCAAAAAAACACTTGAAATCTCTGCAGTTTTTTGTAATTTTTTTCAAAAACTTGAAGAGCACTGGGTTCATGGATTTTAGGGCTTTTTCTTTTGCACCAAACTTCTATTTCAATTGCACTTTGCCAGAACATTTTACCCTCTCTTACAGATGATCTCAAATCCATCAAAGCAAACCATCTCCATGGATTTTTCTTCAACTGAATCTCAGTGGAAGAAAATCCAAGGGTACACAGTACTTACTTCCACCTGATCTTCTAACTTCATAGCAACATTACTATGATACTCAAAATCACCATTACTTTTTCTATTGCTTTAAGATATTGAGATGTGACATCTCATTTCTAGTCAAGTCAGGCTTAATTATTTGATCTACTCTCACTGATAAGCAGTAAAGCTAAATTTAAAGCATCTTTCTTAGCAATTGAAAAGCTGGCAAAACAGTATCTGGCAAAAACTGACAGGACAAGAAAGAACCTCATGCAATAAAACCTGAGAGCTGCTTTTGTGGGCTCTGTGACCTGAACACATTTGGAAGTGACGTTTAGGAGAGGGTCAGACACCAGAGCCCTGTGTCTGCTGGAAGTTGAGAAGCTACTAGCAGACACACTCAAAAAAGTTTCCACTGGACATCAGCTAGAATAAATGAGCCACAGTAGAGTCCTCATATACCCCTACAGCCCGAGATTATATAGATGTATTTTTAAAGATTTTTCTTTGTAAAGGCAGATCTATACAGAGAAGGAAAAACAGGAAGATCCTCCATCTGCTGATAAAGTGACAATGGCCTGAGCGGAGTTGATCCGAAGCCAGGAGTTAGAAGCTTTTTCTGTGTCCCCAGGATCTGGGCCATCCTATAGTGCTTTCCCAGGCTGCAAGCAGGGAGCTGGATGGACAGTGGAGCAGCAGACATGCAGTGGCACCCATATGGGATCCTGGTTACTTCCAGGCAATGATTTAGCCACTAGGCCACTGTGCTGGGTCGTTGGGATCACAGTTTAAGGGAATTAATTTCAAGTCCTGAGCATCAATGAGGGGGTTGCAGGTGGGTAGGGAAGAGGTAAATCCTCTCCAGAGAGGTTAGTTTTCTGAGACCTCCACATTTATTGCTATATACAAACTTGCAAAATAATCTGTATGAAAGATTAGGTACACCAGGAAATAGGATATCAAGAGTGAGAAAAAGCAGAAGTAGATCCACGAATTGCACATTGAGAAACAGAAACCATGGGAAATGTGATCAACATTGTCTTTAAAGCAATAAAATACAAGCAGATTTAGAAGCAGAAGCAAAAGACATAGACTTGAAAATCATCTACTAGAACTTCTGGAAATGAAATTTTATACACAAAGTATTACCAAGTCAATAGATTTAGTCAATTAGACATACTTGACATGGGCAAAGCAGGCAAACAGTGAGGGACAGGAAGCTGAATACTGCCAACACCCTAGCCATCTGCACTGCCATCTCCTCCAGGCTGTTTCCACATGGCCAAAGCCTCAGCACCCCTGCTCTGCATCCTGCAGCTAAGCCTCACTTTGCATCAGGTACCAGGTGTCCTTAACCACCATAAGGAGCTCACCACACATACTATAGCTACACTCCTTATGCTAGAAGGAAAATGTAACCCCAGCCAGGTGGGGAAATTGTTCATTTTGAGATTGCCTGCACACATATCTGAGTGAGGACTGTCCTTTTGTCCTACTGTTCATCTGTCTCTCCTTTTACTTGTAGAATGACAAAAGCCTGCAGTTTAAGTCTAGCTGGGGCTGGCGGGTGGGGGTGCGGGAGCTGAGCCTCTCCAACTACCTCCAGGGCTCCTGAGCCCTTCAACACCACCAGGAGGCTGCATTTCCCACCATTAGTAAACAGAGATCAAAGACGTTGTAGAGCATGGAGGTGCAAAACATGTCAAGAGACAAACAGAACTCCTGACATGACGGTTGAAAATGAATCCCAACCTGTTTAATCCGAGTTCTAGGATTTCCAGAAAGAAAGACAATGAGCAGAGGTAGTCTGAGGTTTCTCCAGAGTAACTGTCTACACGTTTTTTTTTAATGCCAGTTATTTCTTCAAAGGCATCTGATTTTCATGAAAACAATCACTGGAAAAATAGTTTGTTACTTTAAATAAAAATGACAGCATTGTAAAATAACAGACAATAGTTCCTGGGCTTGGGAAAACATAGCACTACACAGGTGAAACATACATAAAGCATATGATGGGGAACAAGAGGCCCTGACCATAGGAGTATCTTTAGCTCGGTAGCAACGAGCAGACAGCAGTTCCAGGGCTTGGGAAGCATTTTGCACTTGCATAGGTGTTGCACACAAAAAGGCATACGATGGGGTGCAAGAGGCCTAGACCCAATCTCACAGCCTGTGCTGTTCCTCTGCCAACAGATCAACCCGCAGTTACAACACAAGGGTGCCCACCTGCTCATGTACATCAGTAAAGTCCTATTGTTCCATAACTCTGGCAGTCTGTACCGCAACCTTGTTCATTGTCACCAAGGTAACTGGTGGTGGCAGCTGCTGATGTACTGGCTATGGTGGTCGCCATTATGCCAGTCTCTTTTATTCTTTATCAGGCCAACAGAGGCCTCTCCGTCAGTCCCAACAGGCACAGGCAGGATTCAGGGCAGGGGCTGAAGAACAGCAGAATTGCAATTGCCATTCCAGGACGCTGTCAGGGTGCACTGGAACGTGGTGTCATTTACTTCAGAGGTGTTTTCTGTATGTGAGAGAGAAACATGGGGATAACACAGGCAGACACAAGCTTCAAATTCAAGGAGCTGAGGTTCACCTATGTAAGCGAGTCCTCAAGTTCAGACGAATGATGGAACTAATAGATTCCACAGGAATCATTGCATTCCTAAAGAAGGGAAAACGGGGTGCATGCCATTGCATGTCCCAACCCCACAAAGCTGCCACGTAGAGAAGGTGGGTATTTTCCCTGTGGTAATAACAGGAGAATGATAAGCAAAAGCACGGGCAGAGATTATGCTATTTATAAAGGGAGGGCCAGACCCCCAACAGCTGGGGTCACACACCAGACAGTCTGATAGTCTGGTTAAAATAGAAACTGGCAGGAAATGTCGGAACCTGGTGCTCATAGCAGAAAGACAAGATAAAGAGAGGGGTGCTTCACAAATACTAACATACTTACATAATATATAAAGGCCTAATATACCTGCCTGAGGGGGAACCTCTCACAGAGGCCCCAGCAGAGATGGAGAAGGATTTCGAGGGGGACCCTCAGGCTGAGGACCCAGCAGAGGGGTTCCTGAGTGGGACCCTCTCACTGAGGACACAGCACAGAGAGAGGGGAGGTCGGAGGGGGACTCTCGCTGAGGCAAGAGCAGAGGGGGTCCCAAGAGGGACCCTCTCGCTGAGGCCCCAGCAGAGAGGGAGGGTGGTCTGAGGCCAAACCTCATGCTGATGCCCTAGGAGAGGGGGTCCCAAGGTGGTCCGTCTCTCGCTAAGGCCCCAGGAGAGGTGGTGCCCAGGGGGACCCTCTCGCAGAGGACCCAGCAGAGAGGTAGTGGGACTCATGGGTTCCTTTCACTGAGGCCCCAGAAGATGGGGTCCTGAGAGGGACCCTCTGGCTGAGTCCCCAATAGAGAGAGGGTCGGGTTCTGATGATCTCTCTCGATGAGGCCCAGGCAGAGAGAGAGGGGGGTCTGGGGAGACCCTCTCGCTGAGGGAGCAGCAGAGAGGGTCCTGAGTGGAATCCTCTCGCTGAGCCCAAAGCATTGAGAGTGGAAGGTTCTGAGGGGGACACTCTCACTGAGGCTCCAGCAGAGGGGGACCCGAGGGGGACCCTCCTGCTGAGGCATCAACGGAGAGGGAAGGGGGCTCCGGGTGTCCCTCACGCTGAGGCCCCATTAAAGGGGGTCCCGAGGGGTACCTTCTCACCTAGGCCCCAGCAGAGAGGTAAGGTGGCTCTGGGTGTCCCTAAGCTGGGGCTCAAGCAGAGGGGGTTGCCGGGGTTCCCCCTCGCTGAGGCCCCAGCAGAGGGGGTCCCAAGGGGGACCCTCTCGCTGAAGCCCCAGCAGAGAGGGAAGGGTCGCCAGGGTTCCCCCTCACTGAGTCCCCATCAGAGGGGGTCCCAAGCGGGTCTCTCTCACTGAGGCCCCAGGAGAGGTTTTCCCCAGGGGGACCCTTTCACAGAGGACCCAGCAGAGAGAGTGTGGGACTCAGGGGTCCCTCTCACTGAGGCCCCAGAAGACGGGGTCTTGAGGGGGACCCTCTGGCTGAGTCCCCAACACAGAGAGGCTTGGGCTCTGAGGATCTCTCTCGCTGAGGCCCCAGCAGAGAGTGTAGGTGGCACCGGGGGTCCCTCTTGCTGAGGCCCCAGCAGCGAGGAAGGGGTTGCCGGGGTTCCCACTAGCTGAAGCCCAGGTAGAGAGCGAGGAAGGGGTCTGAGGAGGACCATCTCACTGCGACCCAGGCAGAGGTGCTCCCGAGATGAACCATCTTGCAGATGCCCCAGCAGATAGGGAGGGGATGGGGAGGCAAGGGTCTCTCTCACTGAGGCCCCAGCAGAGTGGGTCCCGATCGGGACCTTCTCACTGAGGCCCTAGCAGTCAGAAAGAGAGAGAGAGAGAGAGAGAGAGAGAGAGAGAGAGAGAGAGAGAGAGAGAGAGAGGCGGCCGATGGTCCTTCACCCTGAAGCCCCAGCAGACTGGGTCCCGAGGGGGAACCTCTCGCTGAGGCCCCAGCAGCGAGGAAGGTAGGGTCCGAGGGGGACCTTCTCCCTGAAGCCCCAGCAGAGTGGGTCTCAAGGGGGACCCTCTTGCTGAGGCCCCAGCAGAGGAGGTCCCAAGGGGGACGATCTTACTGTGGCACCAGCAGAGGTGGTCCCGAGGGAAAACCTCTCGCTCTGGACCCAGCAGAAGGGGTTGCGAGGGGGACCTTCTCTCTGAGGCCCCAGCAGCGAGGGAGGGGAGCGCCGGGGTCCCTTTTGCTGAGGCCCCAGCAGAGGGGCTCCAGAGTGTGACCCTCTTGTTGAGGCTGCAGCAGAGACAGAGGGGTTATATGAGAGGGGTACCCTCTTCCTGAGGCCCGAGAACATGGGGTCCCGAGGGTTACTTCCTGCTGAGGCTCCAGTAGAGAAGGAGGGCGTGTCTGAGGGGGACGCTCTCACTGAGGTCCCTGCAGAGATGGAGGGGTGTTTGAGGATTCGTCTCGCTGAGGCCACAGCAGCTAGGGAGGGGGGCTCTGGGAGTCCCACTCGCTTAGGCCGCAGCAGACAGGGTCCCGAGGGGGACCCTCTCTCAGAGGCCCCAGTAGAGATAGAGGCTCTGGCTGGGAGGGTCCCTCTCTCAGAGGCCCCAGCAGAGGTTGTCCCGAGTGGGACCCTCTCACAGAGACCCCAGCAGAGAGAGGGAGGGTCCGAGGAACACGCTCTCACAGAGGCCCCAGCAGAGGGGCTCCCCAGGGTGACCCACTCACTGAGGCCCCAGCAGCTAGGTAGGGGGGCTTTGGTGGTCCCTCTTGCTGAGTCCCCAGCAGTGGAGTCCCGAGGGGGACCCTCTCGCTGAGGCCCCAGCAGAAACAGACAGAGAGAGAGAGGAAGACGAGGGTCCCTCTCGCTGAGGCCCCAGCAGAATGGGTTCGGAGTGGGACCCTCTCGCTGAGGCACCAGCAGCGTGAGGGTCCTTCTTGCTGATGCTCCAGCTGAGGAGGTCCCAAGGGGGACACCCTCGCTGAGGTCCCAGCATACAGAGATGTGCGGTCCGAGGGGGACCCTCTCGCTGAGGCCCCAGCAGAGGAGGTACCCAGGTGGACAATCTCGCTGAGGCCCCAGTACAGGGGGTCCCGAGTGGTCTCTTTTGCTGAGGCCCCAGCAGTGAGGGAGGAGTCGCCAGGGGTCCCTCTCGCTGAGGCCCGAGCAGAGGGGGTCCCTAGGGCCTCCTTCACTGAGGCCCCAGCAGAGAGAGGTGGGCGAGGGTCCACTCCCTGAGGCCCCAGCAGAGAGAAGGGGGGGTCCAAGTGCTAACTTCTCTCGGGGCCCCAGCAAAGAGAGAGAGAGAGAGGGGTGCCAAGTGTCCCTCTCTCTGAGGCCCCAGCAGAGGGGGTCCCTATGGAGACCCTCTCGCTGAGGCCCCAGCAGCGAGGGAGGGGGCGCCGGGGAACCCTCTCGCTGAGGCCCCAGTAGAGGGTGTCTCAAGGGAGTTCCTCTTGATGAGGCCCCAGCAGAGACGGAGGGGGTATCCGAGGGGGACCCTCTTCCTGAGGCCCGAGGAGAGGGGGTCCCGAGGGGTACCTTCCTGCTGAGGCTCCAGCAGAGATGGAGGGGTGCTCGAGGGTCCATCTCTCTGAGGCCACAGCAGCTAGGGAGCGGGGCTCTGGGGGTCCCTCTCGCTTAGGCCGCAGCAGACGGGGTCCGGAGGCAGACCCTCTCTCAGATGCCCAAGCAGAGATAGAGGCTCTGGCTGGGAGGGTCCTTCTCACTGAGGTTCCAGCACAGAGACAGGGTCCTTCTCGCTGAGGCCCCAGTAGAGGTGGGTCCCAAGGGGGACCTTCTCCCTGAGGTCTCAGCAGTTAGAGAGTGAGGGTCCAAGAGTGACCCTCTCGCTGAGGCCCCAGCAGAGTGGGTCCCCAGGGTGACCCTCTTGCTGAGGCCCCAGCAGAGAAAGGGGGTTATGAGAAGGAACCTCTCACTGACCCCAGCAGAGGGGGTTCCGAGGGGTACCTTCTCGCTGAGGCTCCAGCAGAGAGGGAAGGGGTGTCCCGCTGGGGACCCTCTCGCTGACCCCATCAGAGATGGAGGGGTGCTTGGGAGTCCTTCTCGCTTAGGCCGCAGCAGCAGAGGGGGGCGCTGGGGGACCCTCTCGCTGAGACCCCAGCAGAGGGGGTCTCAAGGGAGTCCCTCTCGATGAGGTCCCAACAGATGGGATCCCGAGGGGACCCTGTCGCTGAGGCCCCATCAGAGAGAGAGAGAGAAGGGGGGTGGTTGTGAGTCCCTCTCGCTGAGTCCCAATCAGAGAGAGAGAGAGAAAGGGGGTGGTTGTGAGTCCCTCTCACTGAGGCCCTGGCATCGAGTGAGTGGGGCTCTGGGGTTCCTGTTGCAGAGGACCCAGCAGAGAGGTAGTGGGACTCAGGGGTTCCTCTCACTGAGGCCCCAGAAGACGGGGTCCTGAGGGGGACCCTCTGGCTGAGTCCCCAACAGAGAGAGGGTCGGGCTCTGATGATCTCTCTCGATGAATCCCAGGCAGAGAGAGAGGGGGTTCTGGGGGTACCATCTCGCTGAGGCGGCAACAGAGCGGGTCCCGAGTGGTACCTTCTTGCCTAGGCCCCAGCAGAGAGGTTAGGTGGCTCCGGGTGTCCCTATCGCTGAGGCCAAAGCAAAGGGGGTCGCCAGGGTTCCCCCTTGCTGAGTCCCCAACAGAGGGGGTCCCGAGGGTGTCCCTCTCACTGAGGCCCCAGGAGAGGTGTTCCCCAGGGGGACCCTCTCGCGGAGGACCCAGCAGAGAGAGTGTGGGACTCAGGGGTCCCTCTCACTGAGGCCCTAGAAGACAGGGTCTTGAGGGGGACCCTCTGGCTGAGTCCCCAACACAGAGAGAAGGTCGGGCTCTGAGGATCTCTCTTGCTGAGGCCCCAGCAGAGAGTGTAGGTGGCACCGGGGGTCCCTCTTGCTGAGGCCTCAGCAGAGGGATTCCAGAGGGGACCCTCTCACTGGGGCCCCAGCAGCGAGGAAGGGGTCGCTGGGGGTCCCACTAGCTGAAGCCCAGGTAGAGAGAGAGGGGGGTCCGACGAGGACCATCTCGCTGAGACCCATGCAGAGGGGCTCACGAGATGGACCATCTTGCAGATGCCCCAGCAGATAGGGAGGGGATGGAGGGGGGCCAAGGGTCCCTCTCACTGAGGCCCCAGCAGAGTGGGTCCCCAGGGGACCGGCTCTTGCGGCTCATTTGGAGAGTGAATCATCGGACGGAAGATCTTTCTCTCTGTCTCTTCTCCTCTCTGTATATCTGACTTTGGAATAAAATACATAAATCTGTTTAAAAAAAAAAAAAGGTAGGGCAGCATCGGGCACCCTCGTGGCCACCCAGACTCACTGCAGGATGCTCATCCAAGGCTCTCCTGCCACATCAATGGAAGCACCCCAGCTCAGAGAGGCATTTGCTCTCAAGGACACTCTTTTTAGAGCTTGCACACAAGTCCCATGACGGAAGCCATATGCATGCCCTGGGGGTCTGCATTGACAGCTAAAAGCAGTCTAGAGTCACAGCACAGCACAGCACACAGCATGCTCCCTCGCAGGAGGCCAGCAGCTTTCTGTGTTTTCCTTCCTCCCTCCTGCCTCCCTTTGTCCTCTTTTCTTGGAAGCACAGAGGAACAGAGAGGGAGAGACAGAATCTTTCTTGCATCTGCTGGCTCACATCCCCAAGGACCACCACCAGAGCCAGCTGTGGCTGGGTCAGGACAAGCCCAGGAACCAGGAGTTCCCTCCAGATCTCCCAAAGGGGCACAGGGGCACAAGCCCCTGCAGCATCCTCCGCTGCTCTTCCAGGAGGATCGGCAGGGAGCTGGACTGCAGGGGAAGCAGCCAGGATTTGAAGCAGCACCCGTACAGGCCATCCACCTGGCAGGCTGAGGCTTGACCCACTGGGACAATACCCTGCACCACACCACACCACACCAATCCTTGCTGGACCCTTCAGCAGCTCCTTCACCAGGCTGCTGAAGGTGCCTGTCCCCCTGGCTTGCACAACTTATGCTGTTCCGTGCTGTGAGAGCAGCCAGTACAGACGAGGGATCCAGGCATGTTGCTACTCTAGCTGTCCTGGAGAGAAGGACCTCTGTGAAGAACAGATGTCAGCTGTTGGGATGTCTTGTGGAAGATGGCACATCAGCGGCGGCCGACGGTCCACAGCTGACCAGCAGGAGGAAGAGTCTTGAATCCAGAAGGATCCATGGAGGAGGGTGAAGCACTCCCTGGTGAACAAGAGGGCAGCAGCATCTGGCTGGAGGCTGTGAGGCCAAATTCCTGCCTCCAAAGCACATGACAGGGATGGCTGACCCCTCAAGTGCTAGCTAGAGATAGGAAAGGCAGCTTTGTGGACCTTGTTGTGTGCAGGAAGCACAGGCCCTGAAAGCCCTACCTTGTGCGGGCCTTGGTGGCTCCCTGGCCAGCATCATATGTGCTGGGCAGCAGGGCTGCATGTTGCAGGGTGCTTTCTTTAGCAGCTAGGGCCTGGGACTTCCTATTGCAGATGGCTGGTGACCTCTGGTGCCTACTTGCCCATCCACCTGGCTCCTGGCTTAGGAGCCCACATGCCCAGACACCACTCAGCTAGGCCAAGGCAGGCCGAGTAGTGTATCACCCTAACCACCACCCAACACATGCAAAAATACATGAAGCCGGGGCCCATCAGCGTGGCCTAGTGGCCAAAGTCCTTGCCTTGAACAAGCCGGGATCCCATATGGGCACCGGTTCTAATCCCGGCTGCTCCACTTCCCATCCAGCTCCCTGCTTGTGGCACGGCAAAGCAGTCGAGGACGGCCGAAATTTTTGGGACCCTGCACCCACATGGAAGAGCCGGAAGAGGTTCCAAGTTCCCAGCTTCGGATTGGCGTGCACCAGCCATTGCGGCTCACTTGGAGAGTGAATCATTGGACGGAAGATCTTCCTGTCTCTCCTCCTCTCTGTATCTCAGACTTTGTAATAAAAAAAAAAAAAAAAAAAAAAAGGTCCATGAAGCCCTCTTGGCAGCCCATCAAGGAGCTGCTCCACTTGCCAAAGAATTCCCGGAGCCTGCATCTCAGGGTGCTCTGCGAGGAATGTGGGTGGCGGTAAGGTTTCCCGGGACCTCATCTGGCCAAGTACAACCCCAGTGGGCTGGTGTTTAACACCAGCTCTCAGAGGGCTCTGAGGATGCAGGCATGGGACTCCAGCTCCCTGAGGGCCTGTGGGCATGCTGATGTGAGAGTCCATCTCCCAGGGTTCTTTAAGTGCCCTGCTGTTAAAGGCACCCTGACACTTCCTATCACAGAGGCCTGGGCTGATGCTAGGCCCCAAAAGTCCTCCTCCCTCCCGGGCTTTGGTATGTGGGCTGTTCGACCTTGGAGCCCTGATCTTTCAACAGCACATGTAGCAGAATACTGTCCAGGACCCCCACCTGATGCTAGGATGGCTCAGGTTGGACTGTCTACAGCTCAGAAGGCCTGAGCACACCAGGGGTAGAAAGGGCAGCTTGGGCCCCTGCGCCGTAGCCTAGCAACTAAAGTCTTTGCCTTGAACGCGCTGGGATTCCATATGGCCACCGGTTCTAATCCCGGCTGCTCCACTTCCTATCCAGATCCCTGCTTGTGGCCTGGGAAAGCAGTAGAGACGGCCCAAAGTTTTGGAAACTTGCACCCACATGGGAGATCTAGAAGAGGCTCCAGGTTCCCAGCTTTGGATTGGAGTGCACCAGCCATTGTGTCTCACTTGGGGAGTGACTCATCGGATGGAAGATCTTCCTCTCTGTCTCTCCTCCTCTCTGTATATCTGACCTTGGAATAAAATAAATAAATGTGTAAACAAGAAAAGACAAAAAGTAAAGAAAGAACGAACGGCGGCTTTGGGCGACCTCTTGTGGCCATCAGCACTCAGTGCAGGACGCTCATCCAAGGCTCTCCAGCATGGATGAAGGTTGTCTGCTGCTGGACCCCAGCAGCAAGGAGCGTCCTCTGCTGGCAGACCCAAAAATAGAGGGTCCTCTGCTGCAGGACCCCAGCAGAAAATAGGGTCTTCTACTGCGGAACGCAAGCAAAGAGGAGGATTCTCGGATGTCGGACCCAACAGAGAGGAGGGTCTTCTGGTGCTGGATCCTAGCAGAGAAGAAGGTCCTCTGGTGCTGGAACTCAGCAGAGAGGAGGGTGCTCCGCTTCTGGACCCCAGCAGAGAGGAGTTTCCTCTGCTGCTGGACCACAGCAGAAGACGAGGCTTCTCTGGTCTTGCACTACAGCAGACAGGAGGGTCCTCTGCTGCCAGACCCCAGCAGAGAGGAAGGTCCTCTGCTGCTGGACCCCAGCAGTGAATAGGATCCTCTGCTGCTGGACCCCAGCAGTGAGAAGGGTCCTCTGCTCCCGAACCCCGCAGGGACGAGTGTCATCTGCTGCCGGACCACAGAAGAAAGGAGGGTCCCCTGTTTGCCAGACCCAGCAGCAGTTGAGGGTCCCCTGCTGCTTCCTTCTTTATTGTCCAACAGAAGAGGATTGTCCTCTGCTCCTTTCTCTCTGCAGGAAAACAGCAGTGAGGGGGAACCTATGGTGCCAGGCAGCAGCAGAGAGGAGGATCTTGTGCTGCCGGATCCCAGCAGAAGAGGATGGTCCTCTGCTGCCAGACGCCAGCAGAGATGAGGGTCCTCCTCTGGACTCCAGCATAGAGGAGGGTCCTCTGCTGCTTCTTCTCTGCTGGACCCCAGCAGAGAGGCGGATCCTCTGGGGATGGACCTCAACAGAGAGGAGGGTCCTCTACTGCTGTACCCCAGTAGAGAGGATGGTCCTCTGCTGATTCCTCTCTGATGGGGTCCAACGGAGAGGAGTGTCTTATGCTGCCGGACACCAAAAGCAGAGGATGGGCATCTGCTGCTGGATATCAGCAGCAGATGAGGGTCTTCTGTTGCCGGACCCCAGCAGAGAGGAGGGTACTCTATTGTTGTACCTCAGCAGAGAGGATTGTCCTCTGCGACTTCCTCTGTGCTGGGGTCCAGCAGAAAGGAGGATCTCTGATGCTGTACCCCAGAAGAGAAGAGGGTCATCTGATGCTTTATCTCTGCTATGTTTCTTCAGCAGAGGAGGTTCCTCTGCTGTCCGAATCCAGCAGGAAGGAGAATCCTCTGCTGCCGGAACACAGAAGGAACGAGGTTCCTCTGTTGCCGGACCCCAGCAGCAGAGGAGGGTCCTCCACTGCTGAACCCCAGCAGGGAGGTGGGTCCTCGGCTGCCAGGCCCCAGCAGAGAGCATGGTCCTCTGCTGCCGGACCCCAGCAGAAGAGGAGGTTCCTCTGCCGCATCCTCTCTTTGGGGTCGAACAGGAGTTGAGTGTCCTCTGTACTTCCTCTCTGCTGGGGTCCAGCAGCAGAGGAGGGTCCTATGCTGCAGGTGTCCAGCAGGAGAGTAGGAACTCTGCTGCTTAAACCCAGCAGAAGTGGTGTGTCATCTGCTGCAGGACCCCAGCAGAGTGGAGGTTCCTGTGCTGCTTCCTCTGGTGCTGGACCCCAGCAGAGAAGAGGGTCCTCTTGTGCTAGACCCCTGCAGAGAGGGGGTCCTCTGCTGCCGGACCAGAACAGCAGAGGGTGGTCCTCTGCTGCCAGACCACAGCAGGGAGGAGGGTTCATTCTTCTGGACCTCAGCAGGGACGATGGTCCTCTGCTGCCGGACCCCAGTACAGAGGAGGGTCCTCTGCTGCCGGAAACCATCAGAGAGGCGGCTCCTTTGCTGCTATCTCTCTGCTGGGGTCCAACAGAGTGGAGGGTCTTCTGTTTCCAGACCCCAGCAGCAGAGCAGGGTGCTCTGGTGCTGGAAAACAGCAGGGAGTAGGGTCATCTGCTGCTGGCACCATCAGCAGAGGTGGGTCCTCTGGTGCCGGAACCAAGCTACAGAGGGGGGTACTCTGATGTTAGACCCCAGCAGCAGTGGAGGGTCCTCTGGTGCTGTCGGACCCCAGCAGAGAGGAAGCAGCAGAGGACTCACCTCTCTGCTGGGGTCCTACAGAGTGAAGGGTCCTCTGCTACCAGACCCCAGCAGCAGTAGAGCACCCTCTTCTGCCGTAAAACAGCAGGGAGAATGGTTCTCTGCTGCCAGTCCCAGCAGCAGAGGGGGGGTCTCTGGTGTGGGACCACGGCAGAGAGTAGGGTACTCTGCTGCCGGACCCCAGCAGAGAGCAGGGTCCTGCGCTGCAGGACCCCAGAAGAGAAGGAGGGTCCTCTCGTGCTAGACCCCAGGAGAGGAGGGTGCTCTGCTGGGGGACTCCAGCACATAGGAGGGTCGTCCTGTGCTGGACCCCAGCAGAGAGGGGTGTCATCTGGTGAAACACTCCAGCACAGAGAAAGATCCTCTGTTGCTGGAACCCAGCATAGAGGGAGGTCCTCTGGTGCCGGACCCCAAAAGCAGAGGTGGGTCCTCTGTTGCCAGACCACAGAAGGGAGGAGTGTCCTCTGCTGTCTGACCTGAGCAGTAGAGGATTGTCCTCTGGTGCTGGGCCCCAGCAGAGATGAAGGTCCTCTGCTGCTCGAGCAAGCTGAGAGGAGGGTCCTCTGGTGCTGGACCCCAGCAGAGAATGGTGTTCTCTGTTGATGGACCCTAGCAACAGAGGAGGGTTCTCTGTTTCTGGACCCCAGCAGAGTGTAGGGTGTTCTTGTGCCGGACCCCAGCAGAGAGGAGGGACTCTGCTGCCGTAGCAAAGCAGGGAGGAGGGTCCTCAGCTGCAGGAACCCAGCAGAAGGAGGGTCCTCTGGTGCCGGACCCTAGCATCAGAGGGGGGTCCTGTGCTTCCAGACACCAACAGCAGAGGGAGGAACTCTGCTGCTGGACCCCAGCAGAACATGGGTGTTGTCTGCTGCCCGAACCCAGCATAAGGAGTGTCATTTGCTACCAAACCCCAGCAGGACAAGGGGGTCCTCTGGTACCGAAACACAGCAGCAGAGGGGGGTTCTCTGCTGCCGTACTCCAGCAGAGAGGACTTCCTCTGATGCCGGATATCAGGAGAGAGGAGGGTCCTCTGCTGCAGGACGCCAGTAGAAGAGTAGGATCCTCTGCGTGTCCTCTCTTTGGGGTCCAGTAGGGAACAAGGTTCCTCTGCAACTTCCCCTATGCTGTGGTCCAGCAGCAGAGGCGGGCCCTCTGCTTCAGGGGTCCAGCAGGACAGGAAGGTCCATTGCTGCTACCTCTCCACTGGGGTCCAGCAGCAGAGGTGGGTCCTCTGCTGCCGCACCACAGCAGCAGAAGGCGGTAATCTGGTGCTGGACCCCAGCAGAGTGGAGGGTCCTCTGCCGCTCGACCCCAGTAGGAGAGGAGAGTACTTCGGTACTGCACCACAGCAGAACAAGGTGTTCCTCTGGTGCCGGACCCTAGCAGCAGAGGGGAGTTCTCTGCTGCAGGAACCCAGCAGAAGGAGTGTTCTCTGCTGCGAGACCCCAGGAGCATACGGAGGTCCTCTGGTGCTGGACCCCATCAGCAGAGGAGGATCCTCTGGTGCTAGACCCCAGCAGAGAGGGTTGTCATCTTGTTTCAGACAACAGCAGCAGTGGTGGATGCTCTGCTGCTGTACCCAGCAGAGAGGGTGGTCCTCTGCCACCAGACCCCACCTGGGAGGAGGGCCCTCTTGCCTCCACAACCCAGCAGGGAGGAGGGTCTTCTGGTGCCGGACCCCAGCAGCAGAGGAGGTCTGATGGTGTCGGACCCGAGCAGCAGAAGAGGGTCCTCTGCTGACGGACCCCAGCAGGGAGGAGGGTCCTCTGCTGCAGGAACCCAGCAGAAACAGGGTCCTCATCTGTCGGATCCCAGGCGAAGATTAGGGTCCTGTGCTTTGTCCTCTCGGTGGGGTCCAGCAGAAGATGAGTGTCCTCTGCAACTTCCTCTCTGCTGTGGTGCTGTAGCACAGGAGAATCCTCTAGGCTGGGGTTCAGCAGCTGAGAACCCTCCTCTCTGCTGTGTCAGGCAGGAGATGACGCTGCTCTGCTGCTGGGATCTGACAGCAGGAGAGGAGGGTCCTCTGCTGCTGGAACAGGAAAGAAGAGGAGGGTCCTCTGCTGCAGGACTCCAGTTGAGAGGAACGTCCTCTGCTGCTTCCTTTCTGCTGCACCCCAGCAGAGAGAAGGGTCCTCTCATGCTAGACACCAGCAGAGAGGATGGTCCTCTGCTGCTTCCTCTCAGCTGGGGTCCAGCAGAAGAGTAGGGTCCTCTGCTGTCAGACGCAGCAGCAGTGGAGGGTCTTCTAATGCCGGGCCCCAGCAGAGAGGAGGGTATTCTGCTGCTCCACCCCAGCACAGAGGAGGGTCCTCTGGTGCTGGACCCCAGCAGAGAGGGGTGTCCTCTGGTGCCCGACCCAAGCAGCAGAGGGGGTTCTCTTTTGCTGGACCTCAGCAGAGAGGGGAGTCCTCCGGTGCCTGACCCCAACAGCTGAGGGGGGTCCTCTGGTGCCGGACCACAGCAGTGAGGAGGGAGGACCTCCACTCCCTGACACCAGCAGAAGTGGGGGGTCCTCTGCTGCCAGACCCAACAGAAGGAGGGTCCTTTGCTGCCAGACCCAGTAGCATAGAAGCGTCCTTTGGTGTCGGACTCCTAGAGCAGAGGGGGTTCTCTGCTGCCGGACCCCAGCAGCAGAAGGCGGTCCTCTGGTGCTGGACCCCAGCAGAGTGGAGGGTCCTCTGCTGCTGGAACCCAGCAGAAGGAGGGTCCTCTGCTGCCAGACCACAGCAGCAGAGGAGGGTCATTTGGTGCCGGACACAAGCAAGAGAGGGGATCCTCTGGTGCCGGACCCCACCAACAGAGCAGGACCACAGCAGGGAGGAGGGTTCTCTCATTCTGGACTTCAGCAGGGACAATGGTCCTCTGCTGCCGGACCCCAGCAGCAGGGGAGGGTCATCTGGTACCACACCCGAGCAGCAGATGAGGGTCCTCTGCTGCCATATCCCTGCAGGGAGGAGGGTCCTCTGCTACCAGAACACAGCAGAAGGAAGGTCCTCTGCTGCCAGACCCCAGCAACAGAGGGGTGTCCTCTGGTGCCAGACCCCAACAGCTGAGGGGTGTCCTCTGGTGCCCGACCACAGCAGCAGAGGGAGGACCTTCACTCCCGGACACCAGCAGAAGAGGGGTGTCCTCTGCTGCCAGACCCAGTAGCAGAGGCGGGTCCTTTGGTGTCAGACCCCAAGAGCAGAGGGGGTTCTCTGCTGCCGCACCCCAGCAGCAGAAGGCGGTTCTCTGGTGCTGGACCCCAGCAGAGTGGAGGGTCCTCTGCTGCTCGACCCCAGCAGGAGAGGAGAGTCCTCGGGTACCGCACCACAGCAGCACTAGTGGTTCCTCTGGTGCCGGTCCCCAGCAAGGGGGGTCCTCTGGTGCCGGAACCCAGAAGCAGTGAGGGGTCCTCTGGTGTCAGAAACAGCAGCAGAGGGAGGACCTCTGCCTCCAGACTCTAGCAGCAGAGGGGGGTCCTCTGCTGCAGGAACCCAGCTGAAGGCGGGTTCTCTGCTGTAGGACACCAGGAGCATAGGGGAGTCCTCTGGTGCTGGACCCCAGCAATAGAGGGGGGATCTTCTGTTGCCGGACGCTAGCAGCAGAGCAGAGTCTTCTGCTGCCGAACGCCATTAGAAGAGGGTCACCTGCTGTTTCCTCTCTTTGGGGCCCAGTTGGGGATGAGGGTCCTCTTCAACTTCCTCTGTGCTGTGGTCCAGCAGCAGAGGAGGGTCCTCTGCTGCTGGACCCCAGTAGAAGAGTAGGGTCCTCTGCAGTGTCCTCTCTTTGGGGTCCAGTAGGCAACGAGGGTCCTCTGAAACTTTCCCACTGCTGGGGTCCAGCAGCAGATGACGGTCCTCTAGTGCAAGAGTCCAGCAGAGGAGGGTCCTTTGCTGCTACCTCTCCGCTGGGGTCCAGCAGCAGAGGAGGGTCCTCTGCTGCTGGACCCCAGAAGCAGAAGGCAATCCTCTGGTACTGGACCCCACCAGCAGGGGACGTTCTTCTGCTGCCGGACCACAGCAGAAAGGAGGGTCCTAGGCTTCCGGACCGTCCTCTGCTGCCGGAACTTTGCAGAAGAAGGTGATCCTCTGCTGCCGGATGCCAGTAGAAGAGGAGGGTCCTCTGTTGCTTCCTCTCTGCTGGGATCCAAAAATAGGTGGGTCCTCAGGTACTGGACCCCAGGAGAGAGGAGGGTCCTCTGCTGTCTGACCCCAGCATGGAGGAGGTTCTCTGCTGCCAAACAACAGCACAGAGGATAGTCTTCTGGTGCCGGACCACTGCAGAGAGGAGGGTCCTCTGCGGCTGGAGGCAGCAGAAGAGGTGGGTACTCTGCTTCTGGACACCAGTAGAGGAGGAATGTCCTCTGCTGCGAACTCTCTTTGGGGTCCAGGAGGGAGGAGGGTCCTTGGCTGCAGGGGTGCAGGGTCCTCTGCTGCCAAACCCCAGTAGCAGAAGAGGGTCCTCTGCTGCCGTACCATAGCAAGGAGGAAGAACCTTTGTGGCCGGACCCCAGCAGCAGAGTTGGGTCCTCTGGTGCCTGACACGAGCAACCTAGTAGGGTCTTCTGGTGCAGGACCTCAGAAGGGAGAAAGGTCCTCTGCTGCCAGACCACAGCAGCAGAGAGGGGTACTCTGGTTCCGGATCCTAGCAGCAGAGTGGGTGTCCTCTGCTGCCAGACAATAGCAGCAGAGGGGGGTCCTCTGGTGCTGGAACCCAGCAATAGAGGGGGGTACTCTGCTGCCAGACAACAGAAGCATAGGGGGATCCTATGGTTCCAGAACCCAGCAAAGAAGGGGAGTCCTCTCCTGCTGGACCCCAACAGCTGAGGAGTGTCCTCTGGTACCAGACCCCAGCAGAGAGAAGGGTCCTCTGCTGCCAGACGCCATCACAAGATTAGGTCCTCTGCTGCATCCTTTCTTTGGGGTCCAGTATGGGACGAGGGCTCTCTGCAACTTCCTCTCTGCTGTGGTCCAGCAGCAAAGGAAGGCCTCTGCTGCAAGGGTGCAGCAGCAGAAAAGAGTCCTCTGCTGTGGGACCACAGCAGCAGAGCAGCATCCTCTGCTGACAGACGACAGCAGCAGAAGGGGATCCGCTGCTGTCAGATACCAGCAGCAGAAGCTAGTCTTCTGCTGACGGACGCCAGCAGCAGAGGGAGGTCCTATGCTGCGGGACCCCAGCAGCAGAGGGGGTTTTACAGTACCGGATGCCAGCAGATGAGGGGGGATCCTCTGGTACTGGATCCCAGCAGAGAGGAAGGTCCTCTGGTGCCAGACCCCAGCAGGAGAAGAGTGTCCTCTGGGCCCGGACCCCAGCAGCAGGGAGGTGGGTCCTCTGGTGTGGAACTTCAGGAGCAGAAAAGGATCCTTTGGTGCAGGACCACAGAAGAGAGGAGGGTCCTCCACTGCCAGACCCCAGCAGAGAGGAGGGTCCTTTGCTCCCAGACCTCAGCAAAGAAGAGGGTGCTCTGGTGCCGAACATCAGCAGAGAGTAGGGTCCTCTGCTGCTGTACCCCAGCAGAGAGGAGGGTCATTTGCTGCCGGACTCCAGCAGAGAGGAGGGACCCTGCTGCTGGACCCAAGTCCATCAGGGAAGAGTGTCCTCTGGTGCTGGACCCCATTAGGAGAGGAGGCTCCTATGCTCCCTGACGTTAACAATAAGGAGGGACCTCTGCTGACAGACCCCAGCAGAACAGGAGTGTCCTCTACTGCTTCCTCTCTTTGATGCCCACCCGGGGAGGAGGGTCCTCTGCAGCTTCCTCTCTGCTGGGGTACAGCAGAGAGGAGAGTCCACTGGTGCCGGACCCCAGCAAAAGAGGAGTGTATTCTCCTGCGTCCTTTCCCTGGGGTGCAGCATGAGGGGAGGGTCCTCTGCAACTTCTTCTCTGCTGTGGTCTAGTAGCAGGGGAGAACCTCTTTGCAGGGGTCCCACAGAAGAGGAGGGTCGTCTGCTGTTGGACCCCGGAAGGCAGGAGGTGCCCCGGCTGCCGTACCCCAGCAGGGAGGAAAATCCTCTGCTGCCGGACTTCAGCAGCAGAGGAGGATCCTCTGGTGCCAGATCCCAGGAGCAGAGGAGTGTCCTCTGCTTCCAGACCCCAGCATGGAGGAGGGTCCTCTGCTGCTGGAACCCAGCAGAAAGGAGGATTCTTTGCTACCAGAACCCAGCATCTGAGGGGGGTCCACTGGTGCTGGACCCCAGCAGCAGAGGAGTGTCCTCTGCTTCCAGACCCCAGCATGGAGGGGGGTCCTCTGTTGCCGGAACCCAGTTGAGAGGAGGGTCCTCTGCTGTCGGATCCCAGCAGGGAAGTGGGTCCTCTGCTGCCTGACCCCAGCAGGGAGGAGTCCTCTGCTGCCGGACCCCAGCAGAGAGCAGGGTTCTCTGCTTCATCCTCTCTTTGGGGTCCAGCAGGAGACAAGGATACTCTGCATCTTCCTCTCTGCTGAGGTCCAGCTGCAGAGGAGGGTCCTCTGTGGCTGGACCACAGCATGGAGGAGGTATCTATGCTACTTCCTCTCTGCTCCACCCCAGCACTGT
The DNA here is from genome assembly GCF_030435755.1 of Ochotona princeps. Classification (NCBI taxonomy): domain Eukaryota; kingdom Metazoa; phylum Chordata; class Mammalia; order Lagomorpha; family Ochotonidae; genus Ochotona; species Ochotona princeps. Next base: position 152,880,916 of record NC_080833.1, on the reverse strand, counting down.
GGAAGTTCCTCTGCTGCCAAACAACAACAGGTTGGAGGGTCCTCTGCTTCCAGACCCCAGCAGAGAGGAGGGTCCTCTGCTGCCAGACCCCAGCAGAATAGGAGGGTCCTCTGCTGCTTCCTCTCATTGTTGTCCAGCAGGAGAGGAGGGTCCTCTGCTGCTTCCTCTCTGCTGGGGTCCATCAGCAGACGAAAGTCCTCTGCTGCTGAAATCCAGAAGGAGAGGAGGGTCCTCTGCTGCCAGACTCCTGCAGAGGGGAGGTTCCTCTATTGCTTCCTCTCTGCTGGAAACTAGCAGAGACAAGTGTCCTGTCATGCTAGACCCCAGCAGAAAAAAGAGTCCTCTGCTGATGGACCAAAGCAGCTGAGGAGGCTCCATTGTTGCCAGAATCCAACAGCAGAGGAGGGTCCTTCTGTTCCACACCGAAGCAGCATAGGATGGTCCTCTGCTGACGGACCCCACCGGCAGAGGAGGGTCCTCTGGTGCCAGAACCCAGCAGCAAGGAGGGTCTTCTTCTACCGGACCCCAGAAGCAGAGTAGTTCCTGTAGTTCCGGACACCAGCTGCAGAGGAGGGTCCACTGCGGCTGCTGGACCCCAGCAGCAGAAGGCAGTCCTCTGAGGCTTCCTCTCTGCTGTGGTCCAGCAGAGAGGATGGTCCTTTGGTGCTGGACCATAGCAGAGAGGAAGGACCTCTGATGCTTCCTCTCTGCTGGTGTCCAGCAGCAGGGATGAGGGTCCTCTGTTGCTGGACCCTGCAGGGATTAGGGTCCTCTGCTGCCGCACCCATGCAGGGTGGAGGGTCCTCTGCTGCCGGTCCCCAGCAGGGAGGATGGTCCTCTGCTGCTGAACCCCAGCAGGGAGGAGGTTCCTCTGCTTCCGGACTCTGGAAAGTTTTCTGGGTACCTTATCTGAGAACCATCAGTGCTAGTCAGCTGGTGTGTAATTCCAGTCTCAGAGGGTCCATGGACACGCTGACGTGGGACCCCAGATTCCACAGGGATTGGGGAATGCTGAATTAGGATCGAGGTACAAGAGGGCTCGTGGGTACACAGACATGGGACTCCAGGTCTCACGGGGCCCATGGGCACACTGATGTGGGATTCCAGCTCCCAGAGGGTCCGTGTGCACACTCAGATGGGATTCCAGCTCCGATAGGGCTCGTGGGCTTTCTTACTGGGAGTCCACATCCCTCAGGGCCTCTGGGGACCGTGACGTGGAACTCCAGCTTCTAGTTCTCCTTGTGCCCTAGGTTGTACCTTGCTGGTGAAGACAGACAGCCACTTCCTAGCACAGAGGCCTGGCCTGATGCAAGGCCACAAGTGTCTTCCACCCCCTCCTGATCCTTCATATGCAGGCTGTTTGGCCTTGGAGTTGAGGCCGCAGTAGAGAGAGAGGAGGCCACAGTACAGAGAGAGGAGGGGTCCGAGAGGGACACTCTCGCTGAGGCTCCAGCAGAGGGGGTTCCGAGAGGAACCCTCCCACTGAGGTACGCACAGAGAGGGAAGGGCCCGCGGGGGCACTCTCACTGAGGCTGCAGCAGAGGGGGTCCCGAGTTGTACCTTCTCGCCTAGGCCCCAGCAGAAAGGTTAGATGGCTCCGGGTGTCCCTCAAGCTGAGGCCCCAGCAGAAGGGGTCCCGAGGGGTACCTCTTGATGAGGCCCCAACAGCCAGGGAGGGTCGCCAGGGTTCCACCTCGCTGAGGCCCCAGCAGAGGGTGGCCCGAGGGGGACCCTCTCACTGAGGCCCCAGCAGCGAGGGAGGGGTTCGCCGGGGGTTCCTCTCGCTGAGGCCCCAGCAGAGGAGTTCCCAAGGAGGATGATCTCGCTGAGGCCCCAGCAGAGGGGATCCTGCGGGAAAACCTCTAGCTCTGGCCCCAGCAGAGGGGGTTCCGAGGGGGACCCTCTCGTTGAGGCCCCAGCAGAGGGGGTCTCGAGGGAGTCCCTCTCGCTGAGGCCGCAGTAGAGTGGCTCCAGAGGGTGACCCTCTCGTTGAAGCTCCAGCAGAGATGGAGGGGGTACCCGAGGGGCACCATCTTCCTGACGCCCGAGGAGAAGGGGTCCTGAGGGGTATCCTCTCGCTGAGGCTCCAGCAGAGAGGGAGGGCGTGTCCGAGGGGGACCCTCTCACTGAGGTCCCAGCAGAGATGGAGAGGGGCTCTGGGGGTCCGTCTAGCTGAGGCCCCAGCAGGAAGAGAGTGGGGTTCTGGGGGTCCCCGTCACTTAGGACCCAGCAGGTTGGGTCCGAAGGGGGACCCTCTCTCACAGGCCCCAGCAGAGATAAGAGGCTCTGGCTGGGAGGGTCCCTCTCACTGAGGCCCCAGCAAAGAAAGGGTCAATCTCACTGAGGCCCCAGTAGAGGTTGTCCCGAGTGGGACCCTCTTGTTGAGGCCCTAGCAGTGAGGGAGGGAGGGTCCGAGGGTGACCCTCTCCCTGAGGCCTCAGCAGAGTGGGTCCCAAGGGGAACCCTCTCGCTGAGGCCCCAGCAGAGAGATAGGGGAGTCCGAAGGGGACCCTCTCGCTGAGGCCCCAGAGGAGAGAAAGAGACTGTGGGTCCCGAGGGGGACCCTCTCACTGAGGCCCTAGCAGAGTGAGTCCCTAGTGGGACTCTCGCTGAGGCCCTAGCAGAGTGGGTCCCTAGTGGGACTCTCACTGAGGCCCTAGCAGAGTGGGTCCGTAGTGGGACTCTCTCGCTGAGGCCCAAGCAGAGTGGGTCCCTAGTGGGACTCTCTCGCTGAGGCCCAAGCAGAGAGAGCGGGTCCGAGGGGGAACCTCTCGCTGAGGCCCCAGCAGAGTGGGTCCCGAGTGGACCCTCTCACTGAGGCCACAGCAGAGACAGAGGGGAAGTCTGAGGGGGACCCTCTTGCTGAGGCCCCTGCAGAGAGGGTGGGGGGCGCCAGGGGTCCCTCTCGTTGAGGCCCTAGCAGAGTGGGTCCCTAGTGGGACTCTCTCGCTATGGCCAAGGCAGAGGAGGGTGGTTCCGAGGGGGACCGACTTGCTAAGGTCACAGCAGATAGGGAGAGGGGCTTCGGGTGTCCCTCTCGCTGAGGCCCCAGCAGAGGAGGACCCGAGGGGGATCCTCTCGCTGAGGCCCCAGCAGAGAGAGAGGGAGGGATCCGAGGGGGACAATCTCACTGAGGCCCCAGCAGAGTGGGTCCCAGGGCGACCCTCTTGCTGAGGCCTCAGCAGAGAGAGAGGGGGTCTGACGGGGACTGTCTCGCTGAGACCCCAGCAGAGTTTGTCCCGAGTGGGACCCTCACACTGAGGCCATAGCAGAGAGAGGAGGCTCCGAGGAACACCCTCTCGCAGAGGGCCCAGCAGAGGAGCTCCCGAGGTGGACCTCATTGCTGAGGCCTCAGCAGAGAGGGAAGCAAGCTCCAGGGGTCCTTCTCACTTAGGCCCAAGCTGAGGGGCTCCCGAGGGGGACACTTTCACTGAGGCCCCAGCAGGGAGAGACAGAGAGAGGGCGGCCGAGGGTCCCTCTCTATGAGGCCCCAGCAGAGAAGAGAGAGAAAGAGGGGTGCCAATGGTCCCTCTCGCTGAAGCCCCAAGAGAGAGTGGGGGTCCCGAGGAGGAACCTCTCGCTGAGGCCCTAGCAGAAACAGAGAGATAGAGGGGGATGAGGTTCCCTCTTGCTAAGGCCCCAGCAGAATGGGTTCGGAGTGGGGCCCTCTCGTTGAGGCACCAGCAGCTTGAGGGTCCCTCTTGCTGAGGCTTCAGATGAGGGGGTCCCAATGGGGACCCTCTCGCAGAGGTCCCAGCAGACAGAGATGGGTGGTCCAAGGGGGACCCTCCCACTGAGGCCCCAGCAGGGGAGGTCCCAAGGTGGACAATCTCGCTGAGGCCCTAGTAGAGGAGGTCCGGAGTGGTCTCTTTTGCTAAGGCCCAGCAGCGAGGGAGGAGTTGCCAGGGCTCCCTCTCGCTTTGGCCCCAGCACAGGGGGTCCCTAGGGGATAACTCGCTGAGGCCCCAGCAGAGAGAGTGGGCCGAGTGTCCCACTCCCTGAGGCCCCAGCAGAGAGAAGCGGGGGTCCAAGTGCTAACTTCCTTCAGAGGCCCAACAGAAGAGAGAGGAGGGTGCCAAGGGTCCCTCTAGCTGACGCCACAGCAGAGGGGTCCCGAGGGGGACCCTCTCGCTGAGGCCAGCAGAGGGTGTCTTGAGGGTGTTCCTCTCCATGAGGCCCCAGCAGAGGGGGTCCAGAGGATGACCCTCTCGCTGAGGCTCCAGCAGAGAAGGAGGGGGTCCCAAGGGGGAGCCTCTTCCTGAGGCCCGAGGAGAGGGTGTCCCAAGGGGTACCTTCTCGCTGAGGCTCCAGCAGAGAGAGAGAGGGGGTGTCCAATGGGGACCCTCTCACTGAGGGCCCAGCAGAGATGGAGGGGTGCTTGGTGGTCCGTGTCACTGAGGCCCCAGCAGCTAGGGAGGGGGGTTCCAGTGGTCCCTCTCACTTAGGCCTCAGCACACGCGGTCCCGAGGGGGACCCTCTCTCAGATGCCCAAGCAGAGATAGAGGCTCTGGCTCAGAGAGTCCCTCTCGCTGAGGCCCCATCAGAGAGAGAGAGAGAAAGGGGGTGGTTGTGAGTCCCTCTCGCGCAGGCCCAGGCAGAGAGAGAGGTGGGGTACAAGTGGCACCCTCACGCTGAGTTCCCACCAGAGAAGAACAGAGAGGGCAGCAGACGGTCCCTCTCCCTGAAGCCCCCACAGAGGGGGTCCCGAGGGGAACCTCTTGCTGAGGCCCCAGCAGAGAGAGAAAAAGAGAGAGAGAAAGGAGGGCCAAGGGTCCCTCTCACTGAGACCGCAGCAGAGAGAGAGGGGGGTTCAGGGTTCCCTCACTCTAAGATCCCAGCATCGAGGGAGTGGGGCTGTGACTGTCCCTCTCGCTGAGGCCCCAGCAGAGGGGGTCCCGAGGGTGACCCTCTCGCTGAGGCCCCAGCAGAGTGGGTCCCGAGGGGACTGGCTGTTGCAGCTCACTAGGAGAGTGAATCATCGGACGGAAGATCTTCCTCTCTGTCTTTCCTCCTCTCTGTATCTCGGACTTTGGTATGAAAAAAAAAAATAAAAGTCCATGAAGCCCTCTTGGTAGCTCATCAGGGAGCTGCTCCACTTGCCAAAGAACGCCCAGAGCCTAAATCTCAGGGTGCTCTGCAAGGAATGGGGGTGGCGGTAAGGTTTCCTGGGACCTCATCTGGCACAGTACAACCCCAGTGGGCTGGTATGTAACACCCAGCTCACAGAGGGCCTGTGGTACGCAGGTGCAGGACTCCAGCTCTCAGGGCCTCCAGGATGCTGGTGTTGGACTCCAGCTCCCTGAGGGCCTGTGGGCATGCTGACATAGGACACCACCTCCCAGGGTTCTTTAAGTGCCTTGCTCTTAAAGGCACCCTGACACTTCCTATCACAGAGGCCCGAACTGATGCTAGGCCCCAAGCGTCCTCCACCCCTCCCGGCCTTGGTATGTGGGCTGTTCGGCTTTGGAGCCCTGATCTTTCAACAGCACGTGTACCAGAATATTGTCTGTGACCCCCACCTCACCCTAGGATGGCTCGGGTTGGACTGTCTAGAGCTCAGAAGGCCTGAGCCCACCACGGGTAGAAAGGGCAGCTTCGGGCCTGGCACCGTAGCCTAGCAACTAAAGTCCTCGCCTTGAACTAGCCGGGATCCCATATGGGCACCGGTTTTAATCCTGGCTGCTCCATTTCCCATCCAGATCCCTGCTTGTGGCCTGGGAAAGCAGTCGAGGACGGCCCAAAGCTTTGGAAACTTGCACCCACATGGGAGATCTAGAAGAGGCTCCAGGTTCCCGGATTTGGATTGGCGTGCACCAGCCATTGTGGCTCACTTGGAGAGTGAATCATCGGATGGAAGATCTTCTTCTCTGTCTCTCCTCCTCTCTGTATATCTGACTTTGGATTAAAATAAATAAACCTGTAAAAAAAAAAAAAAAAAGGAAAAGAAAAGAAAAGAAAAAAAGAAAAGAAAGAATGGCGGCTTTGGGCGCCCTCTCGTGGCCATCAGCACTCTGTGCGGGACGCTCTTCCAAGGCTCTCCAGCATGGATGAAGGTCCTCTGCTGTCCGACCCCAGCAGGGAGGAGCGTCCTCTGCTTGCAGACCCAAAAAGAGAGGAGGGTCCTCTACTGCCGGACGCCAGCATAGAGAAGGGTCCTCGGATTTTGGACCCCAACAGAGAGGAGGTCATCTGGTGCTGAATCCTAGCAGAGAAGAAGGTCCTCTGGTGCTGAAACTCAGCAGAGACGAGGGTGCTCCGCTTCTGGACCCCAGCAGAGAGGAGTTTCCTCTGCTGCTGGACCACAGCAGAAGACAAGGCTCCTCTGGTGCTGCACTACAGCAGAGAGGAGGGTCCTCTGCTGCTGAACCCAAAAGAAGAGGAAGGTCCTCTGCTACGGGACTCCAGCCGAGAGGGGGGTCCTCTTCTGCTTCCTTTCTGCTGGACCCCAGCAGAGAGATGGTTCCTCTCATGCTAGACACCAGCAGAGAGGATGGTTCTCTGCTGCTTCCTCTCTGCTGGGGTCCAGCAGAAGAAGAGGGTCCTCTGCTGTCAGACGCAGCAGCAGTGTAGGGTCCTCTACTGCCGCACCCAGACAGATGGGAGGATTTTCTGCTGATCCACCCCAGCAGAGACGAGGCACCTCTGGTGGTGTACTCCAACAGGTAGGGGTGTCCTCTGGTGCCGGGCCTAAGATCATAGAGGGTTCTGTTTTGCTGGACCCAAGCAGCAGAGGGGGGTCCTTTCGTGTCTGACACCAAGAGCAGAGGAAGGTCCTCTGCTGCCGGACTGCAGCAGGGAAGAGTGTCCTCTGCTGCCGGAACCCAGCAGGGAGTAGGGTCCTCTGCTGCCGGAACCCAGCAGAAGGAGGGTCCTCTGCTGCCAGACCCCAGCAGCAGAGGGGGGTCTTCTAGTGCCATACCCCAGCAGCAGAGGGGTGTCCTCTAGTACCAGAAAACAGCAGAAGAGGAGGGTCCTCTGGTACCGGACTCCAAGCGCATAGGAGGTTCCCCTGCTGCCGAACCACAGCAGGGAGGAGTGTCCTTTTCTTCTGGATACAGGCAGGGTAGAGGATTGTCTGCTGCCAAACCCCAACAGCAGAGGAGGATCCTCTGGTGCCGGACCAGAGCAGTAGTTTAGAGTCCTCTTCTGCCGGAACACAGCAGGGAGGAGGGTCCTCTGCTGCAGGACGCCAGTAGAAGAGTAGGGTCCTCTGCTGTGTCCTCTCTTTGGGGTCCAGTAGGGAATGAGGGTCCTCTGCAACTTCCCCTATGCTGTGGTCCAGCAGCAGATGATGGTCCTCTGCTGCAGGGGTCCAGCAGGAGGGGAGGGTCCTTTGCAGCTTCCTAACAGCTGGGGTCCATCAGCAGAGGCAGGTCCTCTGCTGCCGTACCCAAGCAGCAGAAGGCGGTCCTGTTGTGCTGGACCCTAGCAGAGTAGAGGGTCCTCTGCTGCTCAACCCCAGCAGGAGAGGAGAGTCCTCAGGTACCAGACCCTAGCAGCACAAGTGGTTCCTCTGGTGCCGGACCCCAGAAGCAGAGGGGGATCCTCTTTTGCTGGACCTCAGCACAAAGGGGAGTCCTCTGGTACTGGACCCCAGCAGCAGTGGAGGGTCCTCTGCTGCTGTACCCAAGCAGCAGAGGATTGTCCTCTGCTGTAGGACCCCAGCAGCAAAGCAGTGTCCTCTGCTCCTGGACCCCAGCAGAAGAGGATGGTCCTCTGCTGCATCCTCTCTTTGGGGTCCAGTAGTGGACGATGTTCCTCTGCAACTTCTTCTCTTGTGGTTCAAATGCAGAGGAGTGCTCTCTGCTGCTGGGGTCCAGAAGGAGAGGAGGGTCCTCTGCTGTTGGAAACAAGCATGAAAGGAGGGTTTTCTGCTGCAGAACCGTGGAAGAGAGGAGGGTCGTCTGCTGCTGGACCCCAGCATTGAGGAGGGTCCTCTTGTGCTGGACCTCAGCAGAGAGGTGTGCCTCTGGTGCCAGACTCCAGCAGCAGAACGGGGTCCTCTGCTGGCGGACCCCAGCAGTAGAAGAGGCTCCTCTGTTACTGAACACAGTAGAGAGGGGAGTCCTGTGGTGCGGTCAGACCCCAGCAGGGAGCAGGCTCTTCTGCTGGCGGACCCCAGCAGGGAGGAGGGTCCTCTACTGCTGGACCCCAGCAGGGAGGAAGGTCCATTACTGCCGGATGACAGCAACAGAGGAGGGACCTCTGGTGCCTGACCCGAGGAACAGAGGAGGGTCCTCTGTTGCCAGACCCCAGCAGGGGGGAGAATCATCTGCTACCAGACAACAGCAGGAGAGGATGGTCCTCTGGTGCTGGACTCCAGCATCAGAGGCGGGTCCTCTGGTATAGGACCACAGCAGCAGAGGGGGTTTCTCTGGTGCTCCTCCACATCAGAAGAGGGAGTCCTCTGCTGCCGGACCCCAGTAGCAAAGAAGGGTCCTCTGTTGCCGGATGCCAGCAGAAGAGGAGGTCTTCCTCTGTGTCCTATTTTGGGGTCCAGTAAATATGAGGCTCCTCTGCATTTTTTCTATGCTGTGGTCTAGCAGCAGAGAAACATCCTCTGCTGCTGGACCCCAACAGCAGTGGAGGGACCTCTGCTGCCAGACCCCAGCAGATTATTGTTCTCTGCTGTCTGTCCCCAGCATCAAAGCAGTATCCTCTGCTTCCAGAACCCGCAGAGAGTCCTCTGATGTCGGACCCGAGGAGCAGAGGAGGGTCCTGTGTTGTCGGACCTCAACAGAGAGCATAGCCGTGTCCTCTGCTGTTGGACCCAGCCGAGAGGAGGGTCCAGTGCTGCTGGACCCCAGCAGAGAGCAGGGTTCTCCGGTGCTGGACCCTAGCAGAGAGTTGTGTCCTCTGGTGCTGGAACGCAGCAGCAGAGGAGGGTCCTCTGGTTCCGGACCCCAGCATCTGATCTAGGTCCTCTCATGATGGACCCCAAGAGAGAGGAGGGTACTCTTCTCCCGGACCGCTTCAGAGAGGGGAGTTCTCTGCTACCAGGCTGCAGCAGAGAGGAGGGTCCTCTGCTGCCGGACCCCAGCAGAAGATGAGGGTCCTCTGCTTAGTCCTCTCTTTGGGGGCCAGCAGAAGAAGAAGGTCCTCTGCATCTTGCTCTCTTCTGTGGTCCAGCAGCATAGAAGGGTCCTCTGCTGCAGTGGTGCAGCATGAGAATAGGGTCCTCTGCTGCTGAAACCCAGTAGGCAGGAGGCTCCTCTGCTGCTGGACACCAGAAGGGAGAGGCGTCCTCTGCTTCCAGACCCCAGCAGCGCAGGGAGGTCCTCTGCTATCAGACCCCAGCAGCAGAGGGGTGTCCTCTGCTGCCAGACCCCAGCAGAGAGTAAGGTCTTCTACTGCTGGACTACCGCAAATAGGAGGGAATTCTGCTGCCACACCCCAGCAAAGAGTAGGGGAGTTCTAGCAGAGAGGAGGGTACTCTGCTGCCGGACCCCAGCAGAAGAGAAGGGTCCTCTGCTGCTGGACCCCAGTAGAGAGAGGACTCTTCTGGTGCCAGACCCCAGCACGGAGGAGGGTCCTTTGTTGCCGGACGCCAGCTGGGAGTGTCCTCTGGTGTCAGAGCCCAGCAGCAGAAGAGGGTCCTCTGTTGCTGGACCCCAATAGCAAAGGGGGGTCCTCTGGTGCCGGACCCCAGCAACAGATCTTCCTCTTCTGCCAGACACCAGTAGCAGAGGGGTGTCCTCTGTTGCTGGACCCCAATAGCACAGGGGTGTTCTCTGGTGCAAGATACCTGCAGCGGAAGGGGGTCATCTGCTGCCGGACCCCAGTGGGGTCGAGGGTCCAATGCTGCTGGACCCCAGCAGGGAGGAGTGTCCTCTGCTGCCAGACCACAGCAGAGAGTATGGTCCTCTGCTTCCGGACACCAGCAGAACAGGATGGTCCTCTGCTACTTCCTCTCTTTGGTGTTAGGCAGGAGAGGAGGCTCCTCTGCAGCTTCCTCTCTGCTGGGGTCCAGTAGCAGAAGAGTTTCCTCTTCTGCAGGGATCCAGCAGAAGAGGCGGGTCCTCTTCTGCTGGACCCCAGCAGAGAGGAAGGTCCTGTACTGCTCCCTCTCTGCTGGACCCTAGCAGAGACATCGCCCTCTCCTGCTAGACCCCAACAGAGAGGAAGGTCCTATGCTGCTGGACCACAACAGAGAACAGGGTCCTCTGGTACTGGACCCCAGCAGAGAGGGGAGTCCTTTGCAACTTCCTCTCTGCAGGGGAAGAGAGGATAGGAGGGTCCTCTGGTTTTGGACCCCAGCAGCAGAGGATGGTCCTCTGGTGCCGGATGCCAGCAGTGAGTATGGTCCTCTGGTCCCTGACCCCAGCAGAAGAGGAGGGTCCTCTGGTGCTGGACCACAGCAGAAAGGAGGGTCCTCTGCTATTGTACCCCAGCAGAGAGGAGGATCAGTTACTGCCAGACCCCATCAGACAGGGTGTTCTGCTGTCGGACATCTGCAGAGAGGAGGGTAATCTGCTGCCGGACCCAAGCAGATAAGAGGGTACTCTGTTGCTGGACCCCAACAGACAGGATGGTCCTCTGCTGTTGGACCCCAGTCCATTAGAGAGGAGGGTCCTCTTGCTACTGGGTTCCATTAGGAGAGAAGGGTCCTGTGCTGTTTGACGCCAGCAGGAGAGGACGGTCTTCTGCTGCTGGACACCTGCTGAGAGGAGAGTCCTCTTCTACTTCCTCTCTGCTGGAATCTAGAAGAAAGGGGGTTCCTCTGCTGCAGGACCCCAGCAGAGAGTAGGGTCCACTACTGCTGGACCCCAGCAGCAGAGGAGGGTCCTCTGCTCACGGAACCCAACAGAGTACAGGGGCTTCTGCTGCCGGACTACAGCAGAGGGGTGTCCTTGGCTGCTGGACTCCTGCAGCGGAGGTCGGTCCTCGGGTGCCGGATTTCAGCAATTACGAGGGTCCTTGGCTGCCGGATTCCAGCACTGAGGTTCCTCTGTTGCAGGATCCCAGCAGGAAGCAGTGTCCTCTGATGCCGGACTTCAGCAGAGAGGAGGGTATTATGGTTCTGGACCCTAACAGAGAGGAGGGTCTTCTGGTGCCGGACCCCAGCAGGGAGGAGGGTCCTCTGCTGCTTCCTCTGAGCTGGACTCCAGCACAGAGAAGGATCCTCTGGTGCTGGACCCCAGCAGAGAGGAGGGTCCTCCGTTGCTCAACCCAAGCAAATAGGAGGGTCCTCTGCTGCTTTCTCTCTGCTGGAGTCCAGCAGAGGAGGGTCCACTGCAGCCGGACCCCAGCAGCAGAGCAGGGCCCACTTCTTCTGGACTCCAGCAGCAGAGCATGGACCTCTGCTCGCGGAATCAGCAGCAGAATAGTGTCCTCTGCTGCCGGACCCCAGTCCATCAGAGAGGAGGGTCCTCTGCTACTGGGTTCCAGTAGAAGAGTAGGGTCCTCTGCTGCCGTAACACAGGAGGGATGAGGGTTATTTGCAGCCGGACCCCAGCAGCAGAGGAGGGTCCTCCACTGCTGAACCCCAGCAGGGAGGTGGGTTCTCTGCTGCCGGACCGCATCAGAGACGAGGTTCCACTGCTGCCAGACCCCAGCAGAAAAGAGGGTCCTCTGCTGCCAGAACCCAGCAGAGAGGAGGGTCCTCCTGTGCTGGACCCCAGCAGAAAATATGGTTCTTTGCTGGCATACCTGAGCAGAGACAAAGGTTCTATGCTGTCGACCCCACCAGAAGCGGAGTGTCCTCTGCTGCCAGACCCCAGCAGCAGGAGTGTGTCCTCTGCTGCTGGACATCAGTAGCAGAGGAGGGTTCACTGCATCAGGATCCTAGCAGAGATGACTGTCTTCTGCTGCTGGACCCCAGCAGAGTGGAGGGTCCCCAGATGCTGGAACCCAGCAGAGAGGTGGGTCCTCTGATGCCGTTCCCAGCAGCAGTTGAGATCCTTTGCTGCGGGACCCCTGCTGGGAGAAGGATCCGCTGCTGCCAGACCCCAGCAACAGAGGAAGGTCCTCTGGTGCCAGACCCCAGCAGTAGAGGAGTGTCCTCTGGGCCCGGACCCCAGCAACAGGGAGGTGGGTCCTCTGGTGTGGAACCCCAGGAGCGGAAGAGGCTCCTCTGGTGCAGGACCACAGAAGAGAGGAGGGTCCTCCACTGCCAGACCCCAGCAGAGATTAGGGGCCTTTGCTCACAGACTTTAGCAAAGAAGAGGGTGCTCTGGTGCCGAACATCGGCAGAGATTAGGGTCCTCTGCTGCCGGACTCAAACAGGGAGGAGGTTCCTCAGGTGCTGGAGCCCAGCAGAGAGGAGGGTCATCTGCTTCTTCCTCTCGGCTGGGGAAAGGCAGCAGAGGAGCGTCCTCTGCTGCCGATTCCCAGCATCAGACTTGGGTACTCTGCTGCAGGACCCCAGCAGGGTGGAGGCTCCTCTTGTTCCAGAACCCCGCAGAAGAGAAGGGTCCTCTGGTGTCAGAACACAGAAGGAGAGGAGGGTCCTCTTATGTTGGACCCCAGCAGGGGGAGGGTCCTCCGCTGCCAGACCCCAGCAGAGAGGAGGGTCCTCTGATGCTTCCTCTCTGCTGGGGTCCAACAGTAGTGGTGGGTGCTCTACTGCTGGACCCCAGCAGAAGAGGATGGTCCTCTGGTGCCAGACCCCAGGAGAGAGAAGAATCCTCTGTTGCCAAACCCCTGCAGAGGGGTGTCCTCTGGTGCCGGACACCTGCACCGGAAGGGGCTCCACTCTTGTCGGACCCTAGCACTGTGTGGGGTCCTCTGCTGCCGGACAACAGCCGGGTGGAGGGTCCTCTGAGGCAGGACCCCAGCAGAGAGTAGGGTCCTCTGCTGCCAGACCCCAGCAGGAAAGAGTGTCCTCTGCTGCTGAACCTCAGCAGGGAGAAGGGTTATCTGCTGCCAGACCCCAGCTGGGAGGAGTGTCCTCTGCTGGCGGACACCAGCAGCAGAGGAAGGCCCTCTGCTGCTGGACCCCAGCAGGGTGGAGGATCCTCTGCTGCTGGATCCTGGAAAGGTTTCCAGGGACCTCATCTGCAAAAGATCACTGGTAGTCAGCTGGTGTGTAACTCCAGGTCTCAGAGGGGCCATGGCCACGCTGAGGTGGGACTCCAGATTCCCCAGGGTTGGGGGATGTTGAATTAGGATTGAGGTCAAAGAGATCCCGTGGGCATGCAGACATGGGACTCCAGGTCCCACAGGGCCATAGGGCACACTGACGTGGGACTCCAGCTCCCAGAAGGTCTGTGGGCAGGCTCACATGGGACTCCAGCTCCCATAGGGCTCGTGTGCTTGCTGACCTTGGGACTCCACGTCCCACAGGGCCTCTGGGGACCATGACGTGGAACTCCAGCTTTTAGTTTTCTCCCTGTGCCCTAGGTTGTACCTTGCTGGTGAAGACAGACAGCCACTTCCTAGCACAGAGGCCTGACCCGGCCTGATGCAAGGCCACAAGCATCCTCCACCCCATCCTGATCCTTCGTATGCGGGCTGTTTGGCCTTGGAGCCCAATCCATTATGGGCCATAGAAGTGGGTCACCTCTTTCAATCGCTTGGATTGGAAAAATCCTGCCCTTTTACCAACAAACCATGAGGAAGGAAGAGGGGCTGCAGCAGGCGTTTTTCTCTCCAATCTTGTCTATGTAACCTATTCTGAACCATGTCAACGATCAGCACAGTAGAAGGAACTATTTGCTGTAGTTTTAGCGAAACTTTAGATGAAAGGATTCTTTTGCGAGATCTCCGACAGCCTTTATGGTGTACATTTGCTCCTAGAATTGGCTCAGGCATATGTAAGGCTGGATGATAATCCCATTACCCCATGATCCTGGCCTTGCTGCGAGAACGGGCCCATCCCCCTGTCTGAAGGTCTCCATTTGCTCTCCTCACTGGGTAACACACAGATTTCCTCTCCATTGTATCCACTTTCACCTTTGCCCTTATCTGCTTTTCCACTTTCTCTAGACCTCACCCAGGCCACCCTTAGGGCCTGAATTTCTCTAGCTCTACCTCATAGCCCTAACCCCTAGCTGGGAGGGACAGGGTAAGACATAAGCGATGTAACATTCATAAGAAAAAAATGGAAACTTGTTCTGTAACTTCATCTAGCAGTTATACATAAAAGTAACCAGTGGACCAAATCCACTGTTAAATTAATGCTAAGCACGAGATGAACCTATGTGCTTGCTTTACGAAACATTTCCAGGTTGAAGTATGTCAAAGAAGAGGTTGGAAGTCACAAAAGGTTGAATTTTATGTCTGTTCTGACGTGTGTAGTGATTGTGCATGTTTGTTTAGTCAGTTAGAGTCCTATTACTTCTGTCCAGACAAGACTTCTATCTGTGTCGTGAATTTAGTTGTTCTTGTTCAGAATTGGGTCTGTGTATGACTGACAGACAAGATGGGACGGACCATGACTGGCCCCCTTTCTCTCTCCTGGTACGTAATTTGAGAGAGGTCTAACTCATCTTACAGGACTTGGTCAGACCCAACTCCCCACCTCTGCTGGGCTAAGGCTCCTACACCGTTTTCTTGCTGCTTAGTCTTCAGCTTACAGTGTTGTTCTGGCACTGATCAGGTCTAAAATCCAGTATCCATTCACATATTCAGTTACATGTTAAGTGTACTTTAATTTACACCTCAATTCTTCAGAGTTTGAAACCAAGTCTCCTGACTTTGAAAGTTCTAGTAGGATCCCTAGAACCTTCAAAGATTGAGACAGAACTTGGATAATATAATTCTCATTTAAAATAATTTGATTGTAATCTCACAATATTATAAAATAGCATATGAGGCATCAAATTTAGCATAAAGTAAATGAGTATTTATGTCCATTGGTCAAAATGTCTCCTAATCATGAAATTGGTCCAGATTTTAAATTATTTGTTCTTATTTAGAAAGAAGTGAGATTTTGCCTTACAGGAAAAACAGTTTGAAATTAGATAGTGAAATTGGTTATGATGTGCATAATTTCTGAATTTTCCTGTAAGACAATGGAATTGAAGTCTGATTCCTTGTGAAGAACAACAGTGCTTTAACATCTCCTTTTAAGTGATTTTCATCTTATTGATAAGAGACTACCTAGGAATGTATTAGTTAAGACAACAGCTAAATTGAAATTTTTTGGTTCCCTTGAATTCAATAAAACAGAAGCGGACCCAGCGGCGTGGCCTAGTGGCTAAAGTCCTCACCTTGAACGTGCCAGGATCCCATATGGACGCCGGTTCTAATCCCGCCAGCTCCACTTTCCATCCAGCCCCCTGCTTGTGGCCCGGGAAAGCAGTTGAGGATGGCCCAAAGCTTTGGGACCCTGCACCCGCGTGGGAGACCCAGAGGAGGTTCCTGGTTCCCGGCTTCAGATTGGCGCACACCAGCCATTGCGGCTCAGATGGGGAGTGAATCATTGGATGGAAGATCTTCCTCTCTGTCTCTCCTCCTCTCTGTATATCTGACTTTGCAATAAAAATAAATAAATCTTTAAAAAAGTAATAAAATAAAACAGAAGCCAAGAAGCAGCTCCAGACTTACCAGCCATGCAAAAGGGAGGCGCATGCTTGCAGTCTGCCCTTTGGAACGAATTCAGGACCTTGGGCTCCTTCAGGTCCTCATTGTGATTCTCACCTGCCATTTGAGAAGGGAAAATTCCCTCATCAGCAAGAAGGTTATTGGAAAAACTTCTGATTCCCGGTTTTGAGGCAGGTTTGTGTTAAAACGTGTTTCTACAAATTGGGAGAAATGGGTAAGACTTGCTTAAAGCAATAGTATTTAAAATGTGGTATGTTTTTATTTATAGAATGTCTTAATTTGGAGTCTTACATGATTGTTTCAAAATTTAAATCGAGCAAATAAGCAGGTTATTAAGAAAGAGAATTGCTTGTAGAATATTGTCCTACAGAAGTATGGCTATCGTGGAATGGAAAAGCTGGGACAAAATACTAAAGGCTTAAGCATGTTGAGAAATGAACCTTGCAAGTTTTACATATAGAATTGTCTATACTATAAGATACTACTACCACATTGTTGAAGTGTTTAACATTAATACCTAGTGTACGCCGACATTAGAATTAAGGGTGCATACATAGGAATGCTAGTAAATTTGAGAATTTACACGGGAGAGGTCTGGCGCAATAGCTTGGCAGTTAAGGGGTCTGGTGCAGTAGCCTAGTAGCTAAAGTCCTCACTTCAACCATGCCGGGATCCCATTTGGACACTGGTTCTAATACCGGATGCTTTGCTTCCCGTCCAGCTCCCTGCTTGTGGCCTGGGAAATCAGTAGAGGACAGCCTAAAGCCTTGGGACTGTGCACCCATGAGGGAGATGTGGAAGAAGCCCCTGGCTTTGGATTGGCTCAGCTCTGGCCATTCTGGACACTGGGTGAATAAACCAGTGGATGGAAGATATTTCTGTGTCTCTGCTTCTCTCTGTAAACCTGCATTTCCAATAAAATAAAGAATCCAAAAAGAATGATGTGGAACACTCAAAAAGACATAAGACACTTCAACAGAAAATGAAATTAGAAAATCAATGCATGATATGAGAAATTTGGCAAGGACTGGCCTTGAGGAATTGAACAGATATTACAAAATCTACTGTGGACTGGCTCTTGTGAGCAGCAGGCTGAGCTACTGCCTGTGTACTAATCTCCTATGAGCTCTGATTCAAGTCTTGGCCATTCTACCTTGGATCCAGATGTCTGCTAATATGTCTGCAGAGGCAGCAGAAGAGGGCAGAGGTACTTGGGTCCCTGTCATCTACAAGAGGGACAGAGCTCCAGGCTCCTGGCTATCCAGTGGCCCAGGCCTTGATGTCAGCCATTGAGATGGAGGATCTGTCTCCCCCTCTTTATCTACCTTGCAAATCAAGTATTTCTTAAAGAAAAATTAAAAATGAAAATAGTTGAAAGTCAAGATAAATGAGGATCAACAGAATTAGAAAATATTTGAACTTGAAGACAGGTTCACTATTTTCTAGCCAGCTTTTTAAAACATGTGAGAAAGGGAATGAAAGCAGCCCGAGAGCTTTGAGACCTTACTGAAATGAACACTTTCTTGGAATTCCTGAGAGGAAGAGAGTATGCCGCATATTCAATGAAACAGCTCATAACTTCCCTGATCTTAATAAGTACACCTCCAAGTACAGAAGGCCCATAGGATGTCAATTGACAGGATCAGAAAAGATCCACGTTCCCTTGACCTATTGTGGTCCAGCTCTTTTAAGTACAAACAATTGTTCATTCTCAAAAGGAAAGCACTGTCGTTTTTAAGGGGACTTCCACTAAATGAACAACATTGTCAAACAGAAATTTTATAGGCCAAGAGGGAATTGAATGGTTTAGCTCAAGTTGTGAAGAAAAAGTAAGCCTATCAGCCAAAAATACTTGGCTGAGTAGAACTATCCTGTATAACTTAAATATTCTCCAAAATGAGTGAAAGTCAGAAAAATCATCAGAATCAACTGGCCTCCTAAAACTTGTTTGAGGGAAATGTACAGACAGAAGCAAATAAAAGGTAGCAGGCTAGCATCATGAGAACATGCAAAACTTCTATTTATTCTCATTACAAAGTCAGATATACAGAGAGGAGAGACAGAGAGGAAGATCTTCCTTCCGACAGCTCACTCCAAGTGGCCGCAATGGCTGGAGCTCAGTCAGTCCAAAGCCAGGAGCGCCGACCCCCCATGTGGGTGCAGGGTCCCAAGGCTGTGGGTCATCCTTGACTGCTTTCCCAGGCCACAAGCAGGGAGCTGGATGGGAAGCAGAGCCGCCGGGATTAGAAACAGTGCCCATATGGGATCCTGGCATGTGAAAGGTGAGGACTTTAACCACTACGCTATTGTGCTGGGCCCAAAATGGAAAACTTTGAAGCTCACCCATAACTGGATGAAGAATACTCAGAAGAAACCAACTAATTTTTAAGTGGATAGATTACTTACTAATAACAGCTGTTACTACTTACTACTTACTGTTACTACTTATTAACAACAGCTTTGAAAGTCAATGGACCACACTCCCAGGTAAGATATAGTTTGGCTAAATGGATTAAAAAATAACCAAGGATATGTACCTTAAGAAACTCATTAGTAAAGACACACACTGGTGAAAAGATGGAAAAAAATGTTCTACCTAAGTGGAAACCTAAAGCAAGCAGGAGTAGTGCATTAGACAAAATACACTTCAGCCAAAAGCTATAAAAAGATACAAAGATCATCAGATAGTGATCAAGCAATTAATTCAACAATAAGATAGGACAGATTGGGTACTATATATCCAATGCCACAGCATGTCATTTTCTTAAAAAGCCTTATTATATCTAAAGGGAGGACCCGGCAGTGTGGCCTAGTGGCTAAAGTCCTCGCCTTGAATGCCCCGGGATCCCATATGGATGCCAGCTCTAATCCCAGCAGCTCCACTTTCCATCCAGCTCCCTTTGTGTGCTCTGGGAAAACAGTCGAGGACAGCCCAATGCCTTGGGACCCTGCACCTGCGTGGGGGACCTGGAGGAGGTTCCTGGTTGGATCGGCGCAGCACCGGCCATTGTGCTCACTTGGGGAGTAAACATCAGATGGAAGATCTTCCTCCATCTCTCCTCCTCTCTGTATATCTGATTTTGTAACAAAATAAATCTTTTAAAAAAACACATACATATCTAAAGAGAGAGTCAAGCTCCAGATCAAGAAAAGTGGAGTTAAGGAATCAACTAACATGTCAGTCAAGCCAAAAACAAACAAACAAAAAAAACAAAAAGAAAAACCACAGTTCTAGGGTATACAGACACTGACACAGCATTCATTGCAATAGCTTTAGAATATGTACTTGAATACACTAAACTTCCTCTAAGACCACATATTAAACCACAACAAAAAGTACATCATATCTTTTCTAATCACAAAAATATAAATCCAGACAAATTTGGTAATATACAGCCATAGCTTGAGGGGCCGGCCCTGTGGCTCAAGAGGCTAATCTTCCACCTTGCACACCGGCATCCATCTGGGCACTGGTTCATGTTCCAGGGGCCTCACTTCCCATCTAGCCCTCAGCTTATGGCCTGCAAAGGCAGTGGAGGATAGTTCTCGTGCTTGGACCCTGCACCTGTGTGGAAGACCTCAAAGAAGCTCCTGGCTCTTGGCTTGGGATTGGTTCAGCTCCGGCCACTGCAGCCATTTGGAGAGTGAACCAGTGGACAGAAAATCTTCTCTTTGTAACATCTGCCTTTCAAATAAATCTTGAAAACAAAACCATCTGCAGATTAAATATTATGATCCTGAAATCCAAAGAAGAAATGTGGAAGAAATCCAAAAGAAAACTTAAAAATTGAATGAAATGAAAATACAGCATTTCAAACCTTACATAAGACATCTAAAGAAATACTAAGTAAAGGTTGAAGCATTAAATGCCTACATAAAAAAATGGAAAGGTTTCAAACAGGTTAGGTGCATTTTGGGTATCTAAAGAAGGCAGAATAAACTAAATCCCAAAGTTAGTAAAGAAATAAAGATCAAACCAGTAAATGAAGAGAAAAACATGAAAGATCAGTGAAACAAAGGTTATTTCCAAAAGAAATAAAAACAGCAAACTTATAGACTAACCTAGAAACAAAACATTGAAATGAAATTAGAGAGCTGGGCCCGGCGGTGTGGCCTAGCAGCTAAGGTCTTTGCTTGAAAGCTCCAGGATCCTGTATGGGTGCTGGTTCTAATCCCAGCAGCTCCACTTTCCATCCAGCTCCCTGCTTGTGGCTTGGGAAAGCAGTCAAAGACAGCCCAAAGCCTTGGGACCCTGCACCCACATGGGACGCCTGGAAGCAGCTCCAGGCACCTGGCTTCAGATCGGTGCAGCACGGGCCATTGCACTCACTTGGGGAATGAATCATCGGATGGGACATCTTCCTCTGTCTCTCCTCCTCTCTGTATATCTGACTTTGTAATGAAAATAAAATAAATGTTAAAAACAGCGAAAAGAAATTAGAGGAGAGCTGAGAAATGAAATCTAACCAACACTAGAGAAAGGTGAAAGGTCACTAGGGACTATTGTGGAGACCTGTATATGCATTCATGGTGTTCGTTTTATGAAAAATGCAAATTTTAAGACCTTTTTCATCAAGATAAACAGATCTTTAATTCTGTCTTCTACAAACTTTTTGAAACATTGTTTGGAATTTAAAGTTGGTCTCATGTGAATTTAGAATAATATCACAGATTGGGGGGAAGAAGGGAGAGGGATAGAAAAATGGGAGAAGTCTGACGGACAAGTTGAAAGTAATGGCTGGGTAGAAGAACTAAGTTCTGGTGTTCTATAGTATGACAAGGTGATGACAGTTACCAATAACATGCTGTGTGTACATACATATGTGGACGCGTCTACACATTATATATAACATACAGTTAATACATATAAAGCTAGATGGAAGGAATTTGAGTGTTTCACCACATAGAAATTATCCAAGGAACTACATAACTAGATCTATTCACCCCCATTTCATCAGTACCCAATGTTTGCTTTACATACAGCAAAACCTTACAGAGTCCCCGTGGATGCATATTTGTGTCAATTGATCTTAAAAATGTAAAAAGTTGCACTTAAAATTATGACCACCTTATATATTCAAGTAACAAGAAACTTAAAACATGAGGATTTTGATTGTTGTGGAACATTCAGACTGATTTAATGAGAAAATTACGGAGACATGCGTCTGCTAACTATTACATGCAAACAATTGGAACTATCAGGTTTTGACTGGTGCATTTTTTTTATTATTATTTAACTTCATTAATTACATTGTATTATGTGACACAGTTACATAGATACTTGGGTTCTCCCACCCCTCCCCAAACCCTCCCACCATGGTGGATTCCTCCACCTTGTTGCATAACCACAGCTCAAGTTCAGTTGAGATTCCCCCATTGCAAGCATACACCAAACATAGAGTCCAGCATCTTATTGTCCAGTCAAGTTCAACGTCTTCTTAGGTATACCCTCTCTGGTCTGAAGACAGAGCTAGCAGTTTATTATCCCAGTCAATTGAAAGCTCCATCATACCATCAGCAAAAATTTACATCATTATGGAATTAATTGACATAGTAATGAGTAACCAACATGTTGAAAGTAAATACGAGTTCCCAGCCACCTTCTGTGACTGGTGCATTATTTTACCAGCAAGATTCTTTGCAATGGTGAAAAATATTCAAAAATTCACCTTTTGTTCTTACAGTCTGCCACAAAGAACAAACCCTCACTTTCACTCCCTCGCTTAACTACACCTCGTGTCTTTTTCCTCCATGGCGATGTGTTATGTTTCTTTACAAGAGCCAAGAGACTCAATTCAGAGACAGCTAGAACTTATATGAGAGTTTGGTAGAGTGGCAGGGTACAAAATGACATAACAAAAAACAGCTATAGTGTATGCAAACAGCCCCAAGATGGAAAGGGATCTAATCAGCAAGATATCATTCAAAATAACAGAAAACTATGAAGTATCTGGGAATAAACCTAACCAAAAATGTAGGAGATCCATTTGAAGAAAACTACAAACTACTTAAAAAAGAAATTGAACAAGACCTCAGAAGATGGAGTAACATCCCATGCTCCTGGATAGGTAAAATCAGTATCATTAAAATGTCTATACTACCAAAAGCAATATATACATTCAATGCATTTCCAATCACATTACCCAAAACATTTTTCATGGAACTGGAAACAATGATTCAAAGGTTCATTTGGAAACACAAAAACCCAAGAATAGCTAGAACCATCCTGAAGCACAGGAAGTTAGCAGGGCCAATTACAGTTCCGAACCCCTGGACATACTATGGGGCAGTGGTTATCAAAACAGCCTGGTACTGGCACAAAGATAGAGAGGAAGATCAATGGAGCAGAATAGAAACACCAGAAGGGAACCCACACAGATACAGCCAAATAATCTTTGACAAAAAGACAAACGACAATCCAGGCAAATGGAAAGGTCTGTTCAATAAATGCTGTTGGGACAACTGGTTGATAGCCTGCAGAAACAAATAGACAGACCCACATCTCTCACCATACACTAACATCAAATCTACATGGATAAAAGACCGAAACCTATATCCAGAAACCTTCAAACATTTGGAAGAAAATGTTTTAAATACTCTGCAAGATCTAGGGGTAGGTCCCGACTTCATGAAAAGGACACCAAAAACAGCAATCAAGACCAGAACAAATGAATGTATCTACATCAAACTAAGAAGCTTCTGCACAGCAAGGAAAACAATCAACAAAGTAAAAAAGCAGCCCACAGAATGGGAGAAGATCTTTGCACTCTACATAGGTGATATGGGGCTAATCTCCAGAATATACAAAGATCTCCAGAACAACCAAAACAAACCACTCAAGAAATGGGCAGACATTTCACAAGGAACAAACCCAAATGGCAAACAAACATGAAAAAATGCTCAACTTTCTCTGGCAATAAGGGAAGTACAAATTAAGACAACAATGAGATACCACCTAACGCCAGTGAGGATGGCTCACATACAAAAAACCACCAACAACACTTGCTGGCGAGGATGTGGGGAAAAGGGAACCCTACTCCACTGCTGGTGGGACTGCAGACTTCTACAGCCTCTATGGGAATCAGTATGGAGAACACTCGAACAACGGAAAGATGCATACCATATGATCCAGCAATAGCACTCCTAGGAATACATCCAAAACAACTGTTACATGAGAAACCAATATGCACTCCTATGTTCATAGCAGCACAAAAATTTGTAAAACCATGGAAGTAACCGAAATGCTTATCAGCAGAAGACTGGATAAGAAAGCTATGGTTCATTTACTCCATGGAATACTACTCAGCTTTAAACAAAATGAAAGGCAGTCTTGTGGCCAAATGGGCCCAACTGGAGACCATAATGCTAAGGGAAATGAGCCAATCCCAGAAGGTTAGATACCACATATTTGCCTTAATTTAAGATGAAATGATGCCAGTTCGAAAAACAGTACCTGTAAATTGTAGTATTATTCCAAGCCCAAACAGTCTGTAGCTCATGCAATAAGATATTGTGATGTAACCAATGAACCAAGAGCAGAGAAATCTTCCATCTGCTTAGAATGTGAGGAAGACGTGAAGTATAACCTGTCAGGAATGGAACAAGTAACTCAAACTACAAAGACATATAGGGGGAATCAAGAGCGATCCTGACAATCTCTTAACAGGTCGTACACACAGAGCAGGGGGACACCCCAGAGTGGAGCAGGTGGACAGGAGGAGGCTTGTATCCCAACCCTGTAGACTCCCGGATCCTCACCAAGGACTACATCCCAACCGCCAAGAAGAACACAGGGAATTGGAGTGCCTTCGGAGCCTGAGAATTCTGAGGTCATCCACCCCCATCTGGATCTCCCACATGGGATGGAAGAAGCCCAAATCCTTCCTGACAGGATCCAAGGTCATCGGAACAACAGCCAGGAGCCCTGAGCAGTCTGCAGAAACAGAAGAGCAGTAAACTTCCTTTGGGACTAGGGAGAGGAGCTTTCTCTGATCCTTACTTAGTTCCAACTTTGGATCCCCACCCTCTCCTGCAAGGACCATCAGGGTCGCTGCAGAGACCCCCCCCCACCAAAAAAAAACAAGCAAACATTAGGATACAGAACAACAAGGAAAGCTTAGAACCAGGAGGAAATGGTCGGCGTGGACTCACACATACCTTACTAGGGAGGACACAAAGATTGGTTACTCCTCACTAAGGCATTGAAGGTTTCTCTGCACACCCCTCCTAAAACTGGTCTGCACCTCAACTGTTGACAAATGCCTTGTCAGAGTTATAAGCCAGTTTAGACTATCCTAAAATCTGCCAAGTTCAGCAACATTATGTTTTAACACTATAAACTGCTAAATACTCCAATGAAAATAGACATGAGACAGCTGAATAGTACCCTATAGCCATTTTAAGGTGTATACAAGCCGGTTCCGTGTATAAACTAAAATTGAAATGCCAATGAAGTACTCACAGGATGTGGTTAAGAACTTGCATTTTAACGTACTGATTACTCAATACCATGTCAATTAACTCCATAATGTTGTAAGTTGTTGCTGATGTTTTGTTGTGGCTTTTAATTGATTGGGATGATATTCCGCCAGCTCTATTTTCAGACCAGAGATGGTCTCCCCAAGAAACCTGGAGTTTATCTGGACAATAAGATGCTGGACACTATGCAAACTACATGGTTGCTATGAAAGAATCTTGACTTAATTTGAACTGTAATACTGCAACAAGGTGGAACAATCCACCATGGGGGGATGGCATGGGGAGGGGTTGGGGGAATCCCAGAGCCTATGAAACTGTCACATAATGCAACATACTTCATAAAAAAAAAGTGAGGGAATTGTAACTCAAATAATCCACAAGTCTAATTTTCATTGTAGTTAGACTTCCTCTAGAGCTAATAAGTAGGTCCATTGTCTAATTTGATCATCATTAATTTCCCACTTTTTACCCACAGCTGTCCAAAGAATAAAAATCCAAAACACATCTAGCCAGAAGGCAGAAAATACAAGCTAAAAATTATGGAATTCTCACAAGTTGGGTACTTAGCCAGGAACAGGTGTACTTTTCCTAACATTGGTGAGCTAGAGAACTCACATACACTGTCTCTTTCAACCAGTCTTTAAAATGTTTGTGGAGAATGATCATGAAAGCCAACATATGGATTTCAAGTCTGCATGGAAACTTCTCTTTTGACTCCGTTTTTACAGACTTTGTGAAGCATCTCACTTCCTACTTCCTCAAACACCTCCACGAGGCAGAGAAGCGCCAGACTTTCATCCTTGTCTGATCTTCTCCTATCTCGGTATTGAGCGTTTGAGCATTACTCCCACGTTTGTCTACACGAGGAATGTTGCTGGCCAATGCTGACAAATTAACGTCTAGTCCAATGCACGTGTCAGTTTCTCTACCATGCCGTAACAGTAAATAACTTCGGAAGTACTCTCAACATTATGGCTTTTCTAGAAATCACTTGGTCCCTAAATGATGGAAAACAATCCTTACTGACATGTATGCATAATTCCAGTAAGGCAAATCTCACTTGGAATCCACACAGCTCGTCAGAAGCTCCGAGATTAAGAATGATCTACTAGGTGATGCTAGGGAACGCGGGGCTATGCTTAACAGACGAAGCTGTAACAGCCTAATGGAAAATTGAGACATTTGAATTTTTACTAGGAAATGAGCTGCCAGCTCAAACTTCAGACCAGAAAAGGTCTCCCCAAGAAACTGTTCAACCAATCTGGACAATAAGTAGCTGGACTCTATGCTTGGTATATGTTTGCAATGAAAGAATCTTGATTGAATTTGAACTGTAATACTGCATCAAGGTGGAGGAATCCACCGGGCGGAGGGGAGTGGGAGGGAGGGGGGGATACCCAGAGCCTATGAAACTGTCACATAATGCAAAATAATTAACAATAAAAAAATTGCATATGCAGAAAAAAAAAAAAGAACCTTAATGGGGTGAAGTTCATGCTCACATAAGCCATCTTTTTTTACAATTCTTGCTTGTGTGTGTGTTTAGGAAGTTTCAGCCCCGTGCATATGGAGTAATTCTGACAGCCTAGTTATCCTTGAAAAAAAGGTCAGCATTGGTTTAGGAATGGGCTACCAACATGGGATATGTTCAGCTCACAATGTACTGGCCTTCAGTATTTTAGTTGGAGAGTTAAGATTTTCGACCTGGTGAGGTGGCCTAGCAGTTAAAGTCCTCGCCTTGAATGTGCAGGAATCCCATATGGGCACTGAGTCTAGTCCTGGTGGTCCCGCTTCCCATCTGGCTCGCTGCTTGTGGCCTGGGAAAGCAGTTGAAGATGACCCAAAGCCTTGGGACCCTGCACCCACGTGGGAGACCTGGAGGAGGACCTGGGCTCCTGGCTTCAGATCGGCTCAGCTCCAGCTGTTGCGGCCACTTGGCGGAGGGAATCATTGGACAGAAGATTGTCCTCTCTCCTTTCTGCATGTCTGGCTTCCCCCAAAAAATAAATAAATCTTTAAAAAAATATTCTTACTGTAAAGTCAGATTTACAGAGAGGATGAGGAGACAGAAAAATCTTTCATTTGCTGAGCCTCTCCAAGTGATTGCAACAGTTGGAGCTGAGCCAGGAGCTTCTAGGTTTCCCATGCTAGTACAGGGCCGCAAGGCTTTGGGCTGGAGTTGACTGCTTCCCCAGGTCACAAGCAAGAAGCTGGATGGGAAGAGGAGCAGCCGGGATACAAGTGAGCGAGCAGCCCTGTGGGATCCTGGCACTTGCAAAGGTGTCGACTTTAGTCAGTAGGCTACTGCTCCGGGTCCAGTTGGAGATTTGTCACTCAAATGTTTACGGTTAAAGATCCTGATAAGCCATAGAATGCGTTTACATGTAAAGTACTAGCAAGTGAGTACAGCATGGTTTTGCACATGATTTCCTGCACATCTGCAGGTAAGTAGTTCAAGAGTTGTTCAAATGATAGCAGACACAATCCCTCTGGCAATGTATTTCACTGGAACTGTTCATCTTATTGAGAGT
This sequence comes from Ochotona princeps, assembly GCF_030435755.1. NCBI lineage: Eukaryota > Metazoa > Chordata > Mammalia > Lagomorpha > Ochotonidae > Ochotona > Ochotona princeps. The sequence goes on along the minus strand of NC_080833.1, from coordinate 152,854,421 downwards.
TTCTGGCAGCAAAGCATGATATTCCAACAATTCCTTCATTTTGCTTGACTGAAATAAAGAAAAAGCTGCCCAGTGACTGCAGTAGACCTTGTTCTTAAGGTAAGATTACCAGGGATCTAAGCAAAAGCATACATTCAGAATATTTGATTTGTTGATGTCCATTTGGCATTGGTTGGGGACTTGTGCATTGTTTTCTGCAATAGAAAACATGGCATCACACAGTCAATCTTTCCAAGGCTTCAGGGAACTGGCCTCGCTTCTCCTACCCAACTCTCAGTAGACTGCAACTGAGAATTACAGTCATGTTTTTGGAGTTCTTTGAGGTTAGACAATGTGATTTCAGTCTCTGGCTCTTTCCACAAACCAAAATTTATAGTCAGCACTTATTGATAGTTTTACGCTATTGAATAATTTTCAGTCCTGTAAGATATTGGAGAGGATGCTGGCAAATGCTTTCCTCCTATAGGTCACTCCCAAGTTACTTAGCTCCCCTCAGTACCTTCCCGTCAGCATTCCAAGTGCCTCATTTACTCCAACTCCCTGGTTTCTGATGAGATGGAAATAGATATTTTAAGAGGGTCTTCTCTCTCTCACTCTCTCTCTCTATCTCTCTATCTCTCTCTCGCTCTCGCTCTCGCTCTCTCTCTGTCTCACACACACACAAGAAGTTATAGTATATTTCTCCCATGGGAAGGGATGACTGATCAAGAAGGATGGCTGTTTTAAATTTTATTATTTATTTGAAAGAATGGAGGCAAGTAGACACTTGCCTCTTATACTTACTGAAATAAACCAGTCCCCCAAAGACAAATGGTTTCCTTACTGTTTGTTAGCTAATACAGAGTACAGAAGTGGAATATGACTGAAACTGACACCTTGAGATTTGATTAATGTTTATAACCCTCATCTGTACTCTTGAGAAATAGTGGTTTTTCTACTTACTACTTGTGGAATTCTTTAATGGAGGATTAAACTTGTGGTTATAAACTCAAAGTATGCTGCAGTGAAAAGTTAAACAAAAATTATAAAGGAAGGAGGAGAAAGGGCGAGAGTGTGGCAGAAGGCTAGACTGGTTGGGAAATATCATTATGCTCTTAACTTTAAGTAAAATACAAGGAATGTATTCCAGTTAAATAAAACTTTACAAAAAAGAGAGGAGAGTAAGAGAATAGAGAAAGATTTTCTATTAACCGATTTAATCTCAAAATGCCTGCCACAGCATGGGCTAGGTCAGACCAAAGGCAGCTGTCAGATATCCATCCCCAGGTGTATGCGGATGGCAGGAACCTAGCTGTTCAGATTATCACTTGGTTACTTCCAGGGTTCATTAAGATGAAGTTAGTATACTTGGCATATGCTTGCTAAGAGGGAATCTCAACTGAACTTGAACTATGGTTACGCAACAAGGGGGAGGAACCCACCATGGGGGGAGGGTGTGAGGAAGTGTGGGGAGAATCCCAGTTCCTATGAAATTACAACACAATGTAATTAATGAATAAATTTAATAAAAAAAAAAAGACAAAACAAAAGCCAAAAAAAGATGAAGCTTAGAGCCCGCACTTGAAGCGGCATTGGAATCCAGACCCCATGATATGGGCTACAGGAGTCCTCCAGCATCATCTTAATCTCTGCCAACATTTACCTAGGGATGATATTTTAAACAGTTTAACCATAATAGTAGCAGGAACTAACTTAATCACATGCCTTCAGCAAGTAGGAAAACAAAATGTGAAGCCTGGACTTTGCCACCCAACATCCCTCCCCACGACCTCCCCTGCCCTGGCGCTTTACCTTAGGTTCCCTAGTTCTGGTGTTTCTGCTATGTGAAGTAGGATTCGAGTTACAGCTTTTCCATGAGCCAAAATGAGTTATGAGCACTTCATGTTTTTGTCAAGAAGCTTCTCTGTGCCTTTGTTTCTCATCTGTTGAATAGGATCACTGATTCCTACCTTCTGAAAGTCAGTGATAGTGTGCTTGGTGTAACACTTGGCATGCAGAACGCAGCATTGTTGTTGCCATCTGTGGATCCACTCGCAAAGTATTAATCAGAAATTGGATTCCCTACATATTAAGTGAATATTTCTCAAATTTGAAATCTAAGAATAGGATGACATCTGTAGGTCCCTTAGTTTAGGGACCGCTATGCTGCTGGTTTGACCTAGGCACATAGAATGTACATATCAATATGTAATATTGTACCAAAAGACATACTCATAACCCAGTCTCAGAAATGACTAATCAAATCCTCAAACAGCATCAAGTGCTCATATAGACAGTATGAAAAATACAGGTTCACAAATATTTCTTTTCCACATATATTCTTTATACAATGTTAACATTGTTATGGGAAAATAGCTGAATAGTTCCTTTTGTCCTTGCCAGCAAAGTGACACAACAAGAGGGTAACAGAGCCGGCATTTCTCAACATGCTCCTCTTTATTTTTCTCTAATTTAAATCTAGGCATCCCAGACTGGACGAGTCACTCTTTATGGACCTAAACTGCTCAAATAGTGGACAATTACTTAATAAATCCTTCTCCAACTCTCTCCCCCATATCCGGCCACATGCTGTGATGCATGACTGCTGGCCTTGTCCGAAAGCTTCTCTAAACCAGTGACTCACCATAGCTCTATTACCATGAAACCAAAGATCAGCAGTCTCCTTATGTACAAACTATCGCTGCAAGTTTCATCAGTTCCTTTATTGCACGAGTAGGTACTGTTTATGACTCGGACAAAACTTTTCTCATGGCAATAACAAACACAAATTAAGGATAAAGGGCCCGGTCGTGCGGCCTAGCGGCTAAAGTCCTCGGCTTGAAAGCTCCAGGATCCCATATGGGCGCCGGTTCTAATCCCGGCTGCTCCACTTTCCATCCAGCTCCCTGCTTGTGGCCCGGGATATCAGTTGAGGATGGCCCAATGCTTTGGGACCCTGCACCCGCATGGGAGACCTGGAAGAGGTTCCTGATTCCCGGCTTCGGATTGGCGCGCACCGGCCATTGCGGCTCACTTGGGGAGTGAATCATTGGATGGAAGATCTTCCTCCCTGTCTCTCCTCCTCTCTGTATATCTGACTTTGCAATAAAAATAAATAAATCTTTAAAAAAATAATAAAATAAAACAGAAGCCAAGTAGCAGCTCTAGACTTAACAGCCATGCAAAACGGAGGCGCATGCTTGCAGTCTGCCCTTTGGAACGAATTCAGGACCTTGGGCTGTAATAAAATGAATAAATCTTAAAAAAAAAATTAAAGATAAAAAGGAACACTCTAAGTAAATGTACTTTTAAACCAAAAACCTTATTTTTTTCCCAACAGTTTTGATAGGTTGGCAGGGGAAGAGTCTACAACAATGTTTGTGTGAGTGCACTTCAAGACACCAATGGGAAAAAATGGAAATTAAGTGCAAGTGCAAAAAAACGCTGGAAATCTCTGCAGTTTTTTGTAATTTTTTTCAAAAACTTGAAGACCACTGGGTTCATGGATTTTAGGGCTTTTTCTTTTGCACCAAACTTCTATTTCAATTGCACTTTGCCAGAACTTTTTACCCACTCTTGCAGATGATCTCAAATCCATCAAAGCAAACCATCTCCATGCATTTTTCTTCAACTGAATCTCAGTGGAAGAAAATTCAAGGGTACACAGTACTTACTTCCACCTGATTTTCTAACTTCATAGCAACATTACTATCATACTCAAAATCACCATTACTTTTTCTATTGCTTTAAGATATTGAGATGTGACATCTCATTTCTAGTCAAGTCAGGCTTAATTATTTGGATCTACCCTCACTGATAAGCAGTAAAGCTAAATTTAAAGCATCTTTCTTAGCAACTGAAAAGCTGGCAAAACAGTATCTGGCAAAAACTGACAGGACAAAAAAGAACCTCATGCGATAAAACCTGAGAGCTGCTTTTGTGGGCTCTGTGACCTGAACACATTTGGAAGTGACGTTTAGGAGAGGGTCAGACATCAGAGCCCTGTGTCTGCTGGAAGTTGAGAAGCTACTAGCAGACACACTCCCAAAAGTTTCCACTGGACATCAGTTAGAATAAATGAGACACAGTAGAGTCCTCATATACCCTTCCAGCCCGAGATTATATAGATGTATTTCTAAAGATTTTTCTTTGTAAAGGCAGATCTATACAGAGAAGGAAAAATAGGAAGATCCTCCATCTGCTGATAAAGTGACAATGGCCCGAGCAGAGTTGAGGTGAAACCAGGAGTTAGGAGCTTTTTCTGTGTCCCCAGGCTTTGGGCCATCCTATAGTGCTTTCTCAGGCTGCAAACAGGGAGCTTAATGGGCAGTGGAGCAGCAGACACGCAGTGGCACCCATATGGGATCCTGGTGACTTCCAGGCAAGGATTTAACCACTAGGCCACTGTGCTGGGTCCTTGGGACATAGTTTAAGGGAATTAATTTCAAGTCCTGAGCATCAATGAGAGGGTCGCAGGTGGGTAGGGAAGAGGTAAATCCTCTCCAGAGAGGTTAGTTTTCTGAGACCTCCACATTTATTGCTCTATGCAAACTTGCAAAATAATCTATATGAAAGATTAGGTACACCAGGAAATAGGATATCAAGAGTGAGAAAAAGCAGAAGTAGATCCACGAATTGCACATTGAGAAACAGTAACCATGGGAAATGTGATCAACATTGTCTTTAAAGCAATAAAATACAAGCAGATTTAGAAGCAGAAGCAAAAGACATGGACTTGAAAATGATCTACTAGAACTTCTGGAAATGAAATTTTATACACAAAGTATTACCAAGCCAATAGATTTAGTCAATTAGACATACTTGACATGGGCAAAGCAGGCAAACAGTGAGGGACAGGAAGCTGAATACTGCCAACACCCTAGCCATCTGCACTGCCATCTCCTCCAGGCTGTTTCCACATGGCCAAAGCCTCAGCACACCTGCTCTGCATCCTGCAGCTAAGCCTCACTTTGCATCAGGTACCAGGTGTCCTTAACCACCATAAGGAGCTCACCACACATACTATAGCTACACTCCTTATGCTAGAAGGAAAATATAACCCCAGCCAGGTGGGGAAATTGTCCCTTTTGAGATTGCCTGCACACATATCTGAGTGAGGACTGTTTTGTACTACTGTTCATCTCTCTCTCCTTTGTGTTCTTACTTGTAGAATGACAAAAGCCTGCAGTTTAAGTCTAGCTGGGGCGGGGGTGGGGGGGCGGGAGCTGAGCCTCTCCAACTACCTCCAGGGCTCCTGAGCCCTACAACACCACCAGGAGGCTGCATTTCCCACGATTAGTAAACTGAGATCAAAGACGTTGTAGAGCATGGAGGTGCAAAACATGTCAAGAGACAAACAGAACTCCTGACATAACGGTTGAAAATTAATCCCAACCTGTTTAATCCGAGTTCTAGGATTTCCAGAAAGAAAGACAATGAGCAGAAGTAGTCTGAGGTTTCTCCAGAGTAACTGTCTACACGTTTTTTTAATGCCAGTTATTTCTTCAAAAGCATCTGATTTTCATGAAAACAATCACTGGAAAACTATTTTGTTACTTTAAATGAAAATGACAGCATTGTAAAATAACAGACAATAGTTCCTGGGCTTGGCAAAACATAGCACTACACAGGTGAAACATACATAAAGCATATGCTGGAGAACAAGAGGCCCTGACCATAGGAGTATCTTTAGCTCGGTAGCAATGAGCAGACAGCAGTTCCTGGGCTTGGCAAAACATAGCACTACACAGGTGAAACATACATAAAGCATATGATGGGGAACAAGAGGCCCTGACCATATTAGTATCTTTAGCTTGGTAGCAACGAGCAGACAGCAGTTCCCAGGATTGTGAAGCATTTTGCACTTGCATAGGTGTTGCACACAAAAAGGCATACGATGGGGTACAAGAGGCCTAGACCCAATCTCACAGCCTCTGCTGTTCCTCTGCCAACAGATCAACCCGCAGTTACAACACAAGGGTGCCCACCCACTCATGTGCATCAGTAAAGTCCTATTGTTCCATAACTCTGGCAGTCTGTTCCGCGACCTTGTTCATTGTCACCAAGGTAACTGGTGGTGGCGGCTGCTGATGTACTGACTATGGTGGTCGCCATTATGCCAGTGTCTTTTATTCTTTATCAGGCCAACGAAGCCTCTCCGTCAGTCCCAACAGACACAGGCAGGATTCAGGACAGGGGCTGAAGAACAGCAGAATTGCAATTGCCATTCCAGCACGCTGTCAGGGTGCACTGGAACGTGGTGTCATTTACTTCAGAGGTGTTTTCTGTATGTGAGAGAGAAACATGGGCATAACACAGGCAGACACAAGCTTCAAATTCAAGGAGCTGAGGTTCACCCACGTGAGCGAGTCCTCAAGTTCAGAGGAATGATGGAACTGATAGATTCCACAGGAATCATTGCATTCCTAAAGAAGGGAAAACGGGGTGCTTGTCAGTCATGTCCAAACCCCACTGAGCTGCCACGTAGAGAAGGTGGGTATTTTCCCTGTGGTAATAACAGGGGAATGATAAGCAAAAGCACGGGCAAAGATTATGCTATTTATAAAGGGAGGGCCAGACCCCCAACAGCTGTGGTCACACACCAGACAGTCTGATAGTCTGGTTAAAATAGAAACTGGCAGGAAATGTCGGAACCTGGTGCTCATAGCAGAAAGACAAGATAAAGAGAGGGGTGCTTCACAAATACTAACATACTTACATAATATATAAAGGCCTAATACACCTGCCTGAGGGGGAACCTCTCACAGAGGCCCCAGCAGAGATGGAGAGGGATTCGGAGGGGGACCCTCGGGCTGAGGACCCAGCAGACGGGTTCCTGAGTGGACCCTCTCACTGAGGACACAGCACAGAGAGAGGGGAGGTCCGAGGGGGACTCTCGCTGAGGCAAGAGCAGAGGGGGTCCAAGAGGGACCCTCTTGCTGAGGCCCCAGCAGAGAGGGAGTGTGGTCCGAGGGGAAACCTCTTGCTGATGCCCCAGCAGAGGGGGTCCCGAGGTGGTCCGTCTCTCGCTGAGGCCTCAGGAGAGGTGGTGCCCAGGGGGACCCTCTCGCAGAGGACCCAGCAGAGAGGTAGTGGGACTCATGGGTTCCTCTCACTGAAGCCCCAGAAGACGGGGTCCTGAGGGGGACCCTCTGGCTGAGTCCCCAACAGAGAGAGGGTTGGGCTCTGATGATCTCTCTCGATGAGGCCCAAGCAGAGAGAGACAGGGGGGTCTGGGGCGACCCTCTCGCTGAGGCCGCAGCAGAGCGGGTCCTGAGTGGAATCCTCTCACTGAGGCCACAGCATTGAGAGAGGAAGGGTCCGAGGGGGACACTCTCGCTGAAGCTCCAGCAGAGGGGGTCCCAAGGGGGACCCTCCTGCTGAGGCATCAACAGAGAGGGAAGGGGGCTCCGGGGGTCCATCTCGCTGAGGCCCCAGCAAAGGGAGTCCCGAGTGGTACCTTCTCACCTAGGCCCCAGCAGAGAGGTTAGGTGGCTCCGGGTGTCCCTCTAGCTGGGGCCCAAGCAAAGGAGGTCGCCGGGGTCGCCTTGCTGTGGCTCCAGCAGAGGGGGTCCCAAGGGGGACCCTCTCGCTGAGGCCCCAGCAGAGAGGGAGGGGTCGCCAGTGTTCCCCCTCACTGAGTCCCCATCAGAGGGGGGCCTAGGGGGTCTCTCTCACTGAGGCCCCAGGAGAGGTGTTCCCCAGGGGGACCCTCTCGTGGAGGACCCAGCAGAGAGAGTGTGGGACTCAGGGGTCCCTCTCACTGAGGCCCCAGAAGACGGGGTCTTGAGGGGGACCCTCTGGCTGAGTCCCCAACACAGAGAGGCTTGGGCTCTGAGGATCTCTCTCACTGAGGCCCCAGCAGTGGGGTTCCGAGGGGAACCCTCTCTCTGAGGCCCCAGCAGCGAGGAAGGGGTTGCCAGGGATCCCACTAGCTGAAGCCCAGGTAGAGAGAGAGGGGGGTCTGAGGAGGACCATCTCGCTGAGACCCAGGCAGAGGGGCTCATGAGATGGACCATCTTGCAGATGCCCCAGCAGATAAGGAGGGGATTGGGGGGCCAAGGGTCCCTCTCACTGAGGCCCCAGCAGAGTGGGTCCCGAGCGGGACCTTCTCGCTGAGGCCCCAGCAGGTAGAGAGAGGGGGGGGGGCTGATGGTCCTTCTCCCTGAAGCCCCAGCAGACTGGGTCCGAGGGGGAACCTCTCGCTGATGCCCGAGCAGCGAGGAAGGGAGGGTCTGAGGGGGACCTTCTCCCTGAAGCCCCAGCAGAGTGGGTCTCAAGGGGGACCCTCTTGCTGAGGCCCCAGCAGAGGAGGTCCCAAGGGGGACGATCTTACTGTGGCACCAGCAGAGGTGGTCCCGAGGGAAAACCTCTCGCTCTGGACCCAGCAGAAGGGGACCCTCTCTCTGCGGCCCCAGCAGCAAGGGAGGGTAGCGCCGGGGTCCCTTTCGCTGAGGCCCAGCAGAGGGGCTCCAGAGTGTGACCCTCTTGTTGAGCCTCCAGCAGAGACAGAGGGGTTATATGAGAGGGGTACCCTCTTCCTGAGGCCCGAGAACATGGGGTCCCAAGGGTTACCTTCCTGCTGAGGCTCCAGCAGAGAGGGAGGGTGTGTCCGAGGGGGACGCTCTCACTGAGGTCCCAGCAGAGATGGAGGGGTGCTCGGGGGTTCGTCTCGCTGAGGCCTCAGCATCTAGGGAGGGGGGCTCTGGGAGTCCCACTCACTTAGGCCGCAGCAGACGGGGTCCCGAGTGGGACTTCTCTCAGAGGCCCCAGTAGAGATAGAGGCTCTGGCTGGGAGGGTCCCTCTCGCTGAGGCCCCAGCAGAGGTTGTCCCGAGTGGGACCCTCTCACAGAGGCCCCAGCAGAGAGAGGGAGGGTCCGAGGAACACGCTCTCACAGAGGCCCCAGCAGAGGGGCTCCCCAGGGTGACCCACTCACTGAGGCCCCAGCAGCTAGGGAGGGGGGCTCTGGGGGTCCCTCTCGCTTAGGCCGCAGCAGACGGGGACCCGAGGCAGACCCTCTCTCAGATGCCCAAGCAGAGATAGAGGCTCTGGCTGGGAGGGTCCCTCTCGCTGAGGTTCCAGCACAGAGACAGGGTCCTTCTCGCTGTGGCCCGAGTAGAGGTTGTCCCAAGGGGGACCTTCTCACTGAGGTCCCAGCAGTTAGAGAGGGAGGGTCCGAGAGTGACCCTCTTGCTGAGGCCCCAGCAGCAGAGAGAAAGGGGGGTCTGAGAAGGAACCTCTCGCTGATCCCAGCAGAGGGGGTTTGGAGGGGTACCTTCTTGCTGAGGTTCCAGCGGAGAAGGAGGGGGTGTCCCGCTGGGACCCTCTCGCTGTGGCCCCAGCAGGGATGGAGGGGTGCTTGGGAGTCCTTCTCGCTTTGGCCGCAGCAGCAGAGGGGGGCACTGGGGGACCCTCTCGCTGAAACCCCAGCAGAGGGGTTCTCAAGGGAGTCCCTCTTGATGAGGCCCCAAAAGACTGCCAGTCGATCAGGGGCCTTCAGAAAGTTCATGAAACCTTTACAGCTTACCAAAAGGCATGCATGGGATGTAAAAACAAACTTCTGCCCCAACCCCCAATAAACTTGCTCTTCATCTCATTCCCCATGAACTTTCTGAAATACTCTCACATAATAATGTTCATGCAGACATGACTGCTTAGAAACTACGATAAGGCACCTTGGTACACACTTTTCAATAATCCTTTCAGGTTAGGCACAAATAAACAATGGCTGCAATCGGAAAACGTATATTCATGCCATCAGTACACACACTGTGAATACATTTCCATTTCAAATTGGTTTCCATTAGGACTGTGGAAAATTAGACGCGTAGTTTACCAAGGGAGTTGAATATCAGTTAGTCTAAGACACTTTTCTCATAGGTGCTTGTAGCTAAGTCGTTAGGGATCTGCAAGGAGCAGGATGGCTGATGTGTTGTTTGCAGTGGTTTCCATGTTCATCCTCCGACCAGGCTGCCGGACACCTGAACGCACAGTCTCCCAGACGTCTCTGACCTCTCTAGGGGCCACCCCGCCAGACCACCCCGCCAGACCACCACCTGTTCACTCTCCCTCCTCCCATCATGGCTTGCTGGCCGCCCTGCTGTCTGAGAATGCTGCCACTAAAGTCTAGCCCTTAATCTGATCCAGTAACGACTCACTCAGGCCCAGGAGAGTCCGGACAGGGAGAATTTCCTAAAATGTAAAACCCGCATCATAAAGGCACTGAGGTCAGCAACCATGGCTGAGGGTCCCTGGAGCATCGCCAAGGAGGAGAGGGGCTCGAGGACCAGTCTGACCTCACACACACCTCTCACAATGACGAGTCTGTCCCCACCTTTTCCTCCTCGATTTGTGGAGGCATAGTTGATGAATATATTTATTCAAAGCATACGTGTGCTAGCTTCATATTCTACA